>NW_019174648.1:976546-1083034 GCF_002260705.1 Seriola dumerili
AAACGACAGGCTGCAGCAGTCGGAGGCCGCACATGCATGCACGCCCATGAACGCACATGCACACAGAATATCCTGAGTGAATCAGATGTGTAACATGGGAACACATTAACACACACACACTCAATTTAGCCACTTAGATAGAATGTGACTTGTTATGAGAGAACGTTGACGGCAGTGTTCGGGCCAGTGGGCACATTAATTAACAGCCTTCATCTTGTTTTCCCAAAGCTTCCTTAAAAAATCTCAGATATCGTCGTCAACCACGGCTGGGACTCCATATTTCATTAAGCAATGTCCTAAACTGCCTGGATGGTTAAAAGTTAATGAACACTCCAGGGGAAAATTTACTGGAACCCATGAAATTAAAAATGAGACGATAAAAGTGGCCGTTATGATCGGGAGAACCCATGTTTTTTATTTCGCTCTAGGTTATCTGAATTTTGTCAAAGAGTGGTACATGATTGTGACTGTCCCTTGTGGGCCACCGTAGGTGTTTGTGAGTGATTTGCAGGAGCGTCTAACCAGCCAGCTCTTTAAAGTGCCAAAGATACTGAACAAGACCGAGGAGTTTGCTCTAAACTAAAAATCTACCCACCGAGGCAGAAAGACGGTGAACAGCCAGTATAAAGACTAAAATGTCAACCTTGCACAAAACACTGACGCAACAAAAAAATAACCAAAACTTTTATAGAAACTTAGAAGTAATAGAGTAGTGGAGAAAGGGTGGGATGTTTCACAGTAGTATTCAAATTAAGGTAAATCTTAACACCTGGTATTAACATGCAATCTGTAACAAACTCATGCAAGTTGATTAGATGGTTAATTACTTTCTCCTAGGAAGAAATGCAGGAGAGGAAAAGTTAACAAGACAAATATATCTACAATATTTGACCAAACTAAACCTAAAACACCAGTAAATACTGGGCCGAACCAGAGCTAAAATGTGAAGAAACACAAAATCTTACATGTGATCTCAGTGTAAAAATCGCTATGTTGCTAACATTAGCAGTAACAGGTGTTTACCAGCCCAGAAGAAACATTGCAATTTCAGCATCATCATCTCTTCATCTGTTTCTAAGGTTCAATACGCAGCCTTACTTAAACCTGTCGGATTGGTTTTCAGCAGGTGTTTTCTGTATTGTTTGTGGTGCATTATTACTTTGATAGGAAAGAGACTCAGAGGTCAGTTATATCATCTACACTGACCTTTGTTGTTACGACTGAGTCACAACAAAGGTTGATATGGATAATGTCGCCTGCTTCATTTCGATAACGACACCCAGAAGCATGGCTAACGTTCGGTTTCGGGTCTCAGTGTGGACGGTAAATCTGGTTTACTGCACGGCTTTTATTAACTGGGAGAAAGACACACATACACACACACACACACACACACACACACACACACACACACACACACACACACACACGCACATGCACAATGTTTTAGCCAGCTCTTTCACTGTGCATTGACAGTGTTATTTAAGACGGACATAAACGAGTCTGCACAGCACCAAGCTAATGCTAACAGTCACTCATAAGCCTGTCATTCACAATTACATAAACACACACACACACACACACACACACACACACACACACACACACAGGTCAATACTTGGTGTAATAACACAAGGCCAGGCCTATCAACCGCACTACATTTCCTCAGGAGTGTGTGAAAGATACATAAATGTATTTTTATCATGCATACACAAAAGCCGTGCCAGTGTGTGGGCGATAAAATGATAAAATATGAGCGATGGATAACTTGTGCTTACCCATTCATCCGTACGTGTGTGTGTGCGTGTGTGTGTGTGTGTGTGTCCGGTGATAACAGCTTGTCTAAATCTGTGTCGTCCCTGCTGACACTCCAACGCACACCGACGGGAATGAATTAGTGATAGGCCTGAGAGAAGAATAACTTTGCACAACACCTCGCTAATGCATCTGTCTCGTTGTGAATGTGTGTGTATCAGTGTGTAGAGTGGGTGGATTGCGAAACTTTTCTTTTTTTCTTTTTTTTTTTGGCTATTTTCTGCATTTTCATTTTTCTGTGAGAGTGTTGTATGGACACAAATACAGTACAGACTGTCAAACCTTTTCACGCCTGAATGTCTTGGAGATAGAGCGGTTCGTGTGTGTGTGTGTGTGTGTGTGTGTGTGTGTGGGCGCAGTGAAAATATCACTCTGGTGTTTTCTGTGTGTCAGCTGGAAGTAATAACGCTGGGTGATTCTCTCACCTCTCTGTTTTCCTCAGTCTCTTTCTCTCTCGGTTAATTTGGTTAATGATAGAGGAGGCCAGTCACCCACACCACTAATGATTGATAAATGATGATGATAAATTGAAACAGTTTACTGGACTTTGATGAATTGTGAGACGATTTTGACTCTTTAAAGAGCTGCATTCAAAACATCTCTTATTGCAATTTGGTCGGCTAATTGATTAGCTACCTGGAAGTAGCTAGATGTAAGAAGTTATTCCAAGTGGGTCATGTCACTCCTAATGCGATCAAATGGACAGACTTTGTTAAACAGCTGCGCATGTGAACCTTTTTTTATTTTTTTGACCAATTTCCACAAAAAATAAAAAAGTTAATGTAAAAAAATGTAAAAAGTAGTTTTAGATTGAATTTTCATAATCTGATATTTGCCCCTAGATTTTTTTTAACTGCTTTTCATTGATTTTTAATAATTTTAAATATACAGAAAGTTTACTTTGTTAATAAAAATAGTCAGCGTTTTCTTTCTTCCACACTTTTTGATGAGCATGTAGATATTCAGCTCAATGTTCACACTTTCTTCTACGAACCATCCTGTCAGTGGAGTGCATTTCTGTCCAGAACCATCTTTTCCCTTTCCTCAAAAGGACTGTGGAGATTGAGTTTCTCTCCCCCCCCCCCTAAATCTGCCCAGTGATGCCCACAGGCTTGTGTCTCTCCTCCATCCAATCCCTCCATCTTCTTTCCTTTTCATGTCACCGTGGTTACATAAGGGAGGAAGGAAAAAGAGTGACATCTCCACTGAGGAGGACTGAATGTGCTCTGTGTGAGCCTGTGAGACTGTGTGTGTGTGTGTGTGTGTGTGTGTGTGTGTGAATGACTCCTGCTCAACTTTTAATCAAGAATTAATTGTTAACCGCAAAGGAAATGCATTTCCCAGAAGACTCCTCTCTCGCTCATCTTCACCCGCCAAAACAGTCTGTGCCATCAGGTTTGGAGGCCTGCTGGGATGAGACTAGTCCTCAGATGCAGACGATGGAAAAACAACCAGAACTATATTATTTCTGTTCCCTGCTCTCCTCAATACAAATTTATATTTTTAGCGGTCTATCTATTAAGCGTCATAATTATCGTTTTTTTTGTCTTTTCTTAAGATAGAAAATATAATTTTGGAAACAGAAAACACAATATTTTTTCACTCAAAACTAAGATTTGAGAGTAATCTTGGTAAATAGTCCCCTGTGGCTGTTTGTTGGTAAGACCTATTTAAATTATGCTAATGCAGGTGCCAGGTTTATGGGTTCAGTTCCCTCTGGAGGTACGTTTATTAAATTTAAACCCTCATCAAACAGCTCTAGCCTGGTAGTAATTTTGTGTAGTCTCTATTATTTTGCCCCACAGTCTAGTGACTGATGCTGTGACTTTACAGCTGACAGTGGCACTGCCTTGGGTTAGCATACAGTATAGGTTTAGCTAATTTACAGAGCAGTTGAAATAAAGATAATTTGGTGGTTAAATAACCAATAAATCACAGTTCCCTCCACCAACTCCATTGTTTGTTTTGGTATTATCACTGCGTTTGCATGGTAACTTAATATGAGAAATAAATGAAGTAATTAACACAGCGATATGTGCTGTCGTTTTAACATGCCTGGTGTCTGCATGCTAGCTTAAAATTTCTTAGCTTCAGACTGCTAGCACTCATGCTACATTCACACAATGTTTGCAAAATGGGAAGAACAGGAAAAAAAACAGCTTTTTCCAACTTTCGGGAGAGTTCATGAACGCATTATTCCATGGTGGTTAGCTCTAGTGCTAACGTCGTAGCCACATTAGAAACAGCTTCTGTTAGCTTGTTTTTTAGCAGTTTATTATCAAGTGAAATCAGATACAAACAGAAAAACTCCTATGAAATTAACTGAATTCATTGTATTGGTGTTTCACTGTCAGTATCTCGACATGAACGCAGCTAAATCTTTAGTTTCTTTGAGTACTGTTTATGTTTCTAGTGTTTTCTTAAAAGGTACAACAGTAGATAACACGCTTGCTACACATCTAGCTAGCAAATGTTAGCGAGCCAGCAGAGCAAAACCAGACCTTTTTGAATCACTCAACAAAATGTAATTAATATTTTCCAGGTGGAGTAGTAACCGCATCAGTGAAAAGCACGTTTCTTCAAGACCTTGCTCCCTGATTGGCACAGGTCATGGCCACTGTATTTTTCCTCTCATGAGGTGACAAGTTGTGTTCCTTTGTTGGTCGTATGTCAGGCGGTGTCTTTTATGGTCTTGAAATCAGGTGACAGGTCGACTTCCTCTGATGTCTTGTAGCTGTCACGGCAGATGAGGAGAAGCTCACTGTCGAGGTAGAGTAATACAGAGAACAACGGACGGTCATTTCACCTTCTGTGGTCCCGTTAAACATCCGGCTTTACGACAATCACTGCTGGTTCCAGTGGTTGTGTGCGATGTGCGTACGAACCTGAATCCTTCAAGGCTTGATGACGACTCCTCGCTGTGTTGATGTGCAGCGAGAAGAGTAAGAAATACTTAGCACACAGTCGCAGTAGCAGTGATGTCTCAAAGGTATTATAGCAACTCAGTTAACACTCTCTCCCTCCCTCTCTCTCTCTCTCTCCGTCTATGTCTCTCTGGATGGTGCATTTACAGTAATTTGTGCCACATTTACAGAAACTCCTGAGGCTTGTGTGACTTTAGCACGTATTACCTAACTCTCACCCACACTAGATCATATATTTAACTTTTTCAAAGTCTCACGTGTTCAAATACTCAGCGTGTGATTTAGCAGCTGTGAAGCTACAGTAGCTACATGTCCTCCAATCCATGGTAGGACATGTTTTGATAACTGACACACAAATCGCACACCTGCACAAAAGTCATAAAGATATATCTTTATTTATAACTTTAAACGAACCTTTTGAGCTTGCAAACATGTATCTAGAGTTGTTGAACAAGTTACTTAACACCTTTCAAGATGTTTTTCACTGTGGTTTTGTTGCCACCATTCACACTTGGTTGTCAGCTTTAGCATAGTAGCCAAAATCACATTAAAGCACATCCTCAGGCATTTGTTACATACCAGTTAAATGGCATTAATTGGTTTTAAAGATCCATCTAAAACAATTACACTGTTACACTGTTTACTGTAAAAAAAAAAAAAAAAAAGTGTCCATCTTAAAATAACTTCCAGTGACTGTCCTGTTGAGTGGACCACATTATCAGCTAACACTGTTTTTATGTAGCTGTAGGAAACAGGAAGTGCTTTTCTTTCACTAAGGCTGGAACATCTTATTTTTTTCCAGTTCTTTGCTTACTTACTCCGCTCTGAGCGATCTGGAGAGTGCTTCTTTTTCTTTCTTTTTTTTTTATTGTAAACAATGAGAAAAGGAAGCCAGCATTTTGAAAATAGCACGCAACCCCCCATCATCTGTAACACAACATCTGTCCGTGGCTTCTCGTTCCTCCGTGTTCTCCATGTACTGTATATTTAAAATGTTATAACTTGTATTCCAGTTTGAGTGCCTTTGAAAACCAGTGACTTTTTTTGATTTCAAATACAATATGTGATGAAACTAACTACATGGTATTCAACACAAGTCAGCTCCTTAAAGCAGGGGTTCTCAAAGTGAGGTCCGGGGACCACCAGGGGTCCTGCAGGGAGTCCGTGGTCTCATTAGGGGACAGTGTAAGGGGGGTTTGATGTGAAAAAGTTTGAGAACCACTGCCTTAAAGCATAAAGAAAACACCTCTTGTCAGGTTCTAGCTAAAGTGATAAAATAACTAAACCTCCAGAAAGTTTATGACGCCCCAACCCTCTTTAAATTCAATATTTTATATGTGCAAATCAAATCTTAAAAAATAATGTAAATCCAAGATACCTGTAGGTTTTAAGATACCATAATTTGCTTTAATTTTCTACCTATAATATATTTTTTTAATATATGTCAGTATATTTTTAAATGCTAATAAAACCTAAAAGTTATTTTTGACCTTATGTTTTGCATAAAGAGATACTGTCAACACATACAGTGCAGTAGGTGAGTTTGTGCAAAAGTTTGTTTCCCTGCTTCAAATACTGCAGCCTGAAAAATGAGAAAAAAGGATTATAATCTGCCGGGTGAGCCTGCACTTCAAACTCAAGTTCCCTAATGGGATATTTAGCTCGCAGCAACACCCACCACACAATGTGTGCATCCAGTAAACATAGAGAAACAATGCCAAACGAAAGAGAGGTAGACGTATTTAAAATGAATGTAAAAAAAAAAAGAAAAGTAAAATAGCACAGGCTCCATGGTGAGATTATACTGTATGTCTATTCTACAGTACGTTATAAATCATGCATGATCGCCTTAGTTCTCCTCTCTGCAGCTGATGCTAACTGACGTGCACTTCTGTATCATAAACAGTAGCTCTCTCTGGTGGGAGTCGATTGTGTGAAAGCAGCTTAGGAAGATGAAGCCGGTAGCTGGGAGGGTGAAATTGAGATTCCATACAGTACGGTGGGTTTCTGTGAGAGGAGACAGGCTGCTCCAGCGCAAACGAGACGTGATAGTGCGGGTGGATTGGCTCGCAGAATAGCTGACTGTACGTCCGTCTGCCGGGGGCCCAGTGTTTCTTTTAAATTTGAACCGCTCAAATCGAGGAATATTTTCTGGAGATGCTTCCCACACACATGGTGTTTAGTCGAGGCGCTAGTCGGTGCTTCTGTAGCAGGAATTTGACATTTCTGTCACAGGACAAACTGTCTCAACCAAAGGGCAGATCGCCCTGACTGTATTTTTGTCTCCGGTGTTCTGTGAAGATCATTTAAAAAGAAAAAACTGATGAAAAAAAATAACTGACCCAGCTACTTTGGTTTGTTCCAGTCTTCTGGAAAACTGATGTTTTGAATCTCATTTTCTTAAGAAGTAAATAAGCTGCAGAGGTTGTTATCATCTGCTTTGCTCCGAGTTTTTTAATGATATCTGGAAGTCAATATGTTTTTAGAAATATTTTCCTTGTACATTCGCGTATGAATGTTGCTTAGAGCACAAAACAGAAAAGTCATTATTGAGTATTTCATGGTTTATTTGGGGTCAGACGTTCACACGGACCACAGAGAAAGCTGGTTATTCAAGATCAAAACATATATGTGGTTTCTGAAAATCTGCGTGCCGGTATTTTGATATTTAAACATCTCAGCTGAGTCATCTCCACAAAAAATAAATAAATAAATAAATAAATAAACATCAAGAGAGATGTGGATTATCTGCAGAGCCATCATGCCTTCCAAAGAGGGCGCTGTATGTGGTGCACTATGTGGTGTGATGTGTTTTTTCTTGTACCAAACTTAAATTTTTTAGGAATGATGATTTTAATGTGGCACTGAATGTTAAAGAGTCGTTATCGTCTTTTATCGTAACAGACAGCACTGCGCTTGCTGTTTGTTTCTGCAGTTGAGCTGATGTCACGGGTCCCCTGTGGGTTTGCTGGAGTTTTGTTGGCGAACTTCCATTTTTAGCTCGTGCAAAGAAGGAAAAATAAGATGAAGCTGATGATACTGAACATGCAATTAAGCCTTTTTTTTAAAAAAAAAATTAAATCTGCTTTACTGGGTGAACTTTAGATGCCTGGTTACATTATTAAACCCTAATACGTGTTTTTGCCAAAATCGCCCATTATTAACATTAACTTTGTTCCCTCACCTGTGACTGCCATCACAACTAATAATGCTGATGATTTCAGCGTGTGTGTGTGCGTGTGTGTGTGTGCGTGTGTGTGAGATCTGCTCGGTTTGGACGGCGGCTGCTGTCACATTCGGGATTTCCTGTGTTTGTGAGTCATGTTTTATCAGCTGCTGGATGTGTCAAATTATTTCATCAGCGGTGATTCAAGGCGACGCCTCATTCATGTCGACGTTTGAATGGCCATTTGCGATGGCACAGGGTGATTTGTTTTGATTGTCTGTTTGTGTCGGAGGTTTGATAGTGACGGGGGCCGACGTTTCTTTACTCAAATCACACAAACTCCTTCCCGCCTTCATTCCTCCGTTCTCCTCCCTTTAAATGTCATCCCTCTTTCCCTCCTCCTCCCTCTCTTGTTCCTCTTTCTCTCCCTAATGCCACAATCCCTCTTTGTCTCTTTTTGTCTCTCTCATACCTCCCATGCCCTAATCCCTCCTTCTCCCCCTCTCCTCCCTCTCTGTCTCCTCCCGTGACCGTCCCTCTATCTTCCTCCCACTCCTCTTCCTTCCTAATTAAGCGCTCCCTCTCTCTGTTTCCCGTCCAAATCTGCTCTCTACCTCTCTACCTCTCTCCCTGTCCATCCCTCCCTCGATTTCTCCCTAATCCCTCTTTCATTTTTTCACCCTCTATCCCTCCCTCCTTCCCTCCTTCCTTCCTCGGTCCTTGTTCTCCCTGACAACACACTGCGTTATGTAATCTACGTCTCTGGGTATTAGTTATGCAAATTCATACATTTTTATTTACGTGTGATTTTTCCCTCTGTCTGTCTCTCTTTCTCCTCCCTCCCTCCCTTCTTTTCTCCTCCTCTATCCCTCCTCTGCCTCTTTCTGTACCTCTCTTCTTCTCTTTTTTCTCTCTATCTTCCTCCTCTCATTATTCATCTCTTTTGTCCCTCTCATTTGATCCACATTTCCTTTCCTCCTTTCCCTCTTTCATCTCCTCTCTCCCCCGTCCACCTTCATCTGTTTCTTTCCCCCTCTTCTTCCTTTTTTCCATGCCTCTCTTTTCCTTTTTTCCTCCCTTTCTCCTTCTCTATTTTTTCTCCTCCTTTTCCCTCCCACTTCACCCTAAATAATCTTATTTCCCTCCTTATTTCACTCCTTCTCTCTCCTCTGTTGCCCCCCTCGCGCCTCCCCTCTTTCTCCCTCCATCCATCACTTCCTCTCAACATTTTTCCCTCCGCCCTCTCCTCTCTTTCCTCCCTCTTCCTCCAGCCACAAGCGGTCTAGAGGCAGAGAGCGGCAGGCGCGGCGGCAGCAGCAGCAGCAGCCACGGCGACGGCACCCACAGCAGCAGCGGTGGCGGCGGAGGAGGAGGCAGCAGCAGCAGCAGCGGCGGCGGCGCGGCCCACTTCAGGTCTCCATGGCAACAGAGCGTGAACGTGTTCGGCTCGTGGAGCAGGCCGGAGTGTGTCGAGGAGCTGCACCAGCAGGCGCAGCTCAACCTCCAGAGCCTGCTGCAAGGTAAGGATGGATGGAGAGGAGGAGAGAGGGATTGGATGGATGGAGAGTGTGTGTGTGTGTCTGTGTGTGTGTGTGTGTGTGTGTGTGTGTGTGTGTGTGTGGGCGTGTGTGTGTGTGTGTGTGTGTGGGCGAGAGTGTGATGTGTTTCGAGTGGGTGGGAAAAGGCGTGGAGGGAGAAGCGGAGAGGGGTGGGAAAGTGTTTACATGTGTGTGTGGCGGTGGACTGCGTTGATATGGGTGTGTGTCGACCGCTTTGAGTGTGTGTGTGTGTGTGTGTGTGTGTGTGTTATCATGCAGATATGCTGTGTGAGAGGGTGTGTGTGTGTTGAATTTCCCTCGCTGTCTTGTGTTTATATTGTACTGTAGGGTGTGTGTTAGCTCATGGGAGCACTGCTGATGGTGTGTGTTGGATTCACCTTGCAGTGTTGTTATTTAAGGTAGTATTTGTGGTTTCTGTGAAGACTGTTGATATATGTGATTGTGTGTGTGTGTGTGTGTGTGTGTGTGTGGGTGTGTGTGTGTGTGTGTGTGTGTGTGTGTGTGGGTGTGTGTGTGTGTGTGTGTGTGTGTGTGTGTGTATTCTTGCGATGTGTGTGTGTGTGTGTGTGTGTGTGTGTTGAAAGAGGCGTTCATACAAACGTGTTTACATTTTAGTCAGAAGTCAGTGGTTGTAACTCTGCCTTGTTTTTGTTTTTTAAGGTGGAATGCTGTCATTCTCGTTTTATTATAAATCTCTTGTTTACGGAAGATGCTGCCCTGTCTGTAGTATTCAACCTGTGTGTGTGTGTGTGTGTGTGTGTGTGTATGCAAATTAGCACTCAAGGGAACAAGGGTTTCCATTTATTCTCAGGTAGCACTGTTTCTCTCCATTTTCCTCTCTCTCTCTCTCTCTCTCGCTCTCTCGCTCTCTCTCGTTCTCTCTCTCTCTCTCTGTGACTCATGCTGTCTTACCCTTTGCCTGGCCTTTCCATTAAAACAATCAGAGTGGGTTTTTAGCTGAATGAACACGGGGGGAGCTGAATGGCAGCATGACAACCTCGAACAAACACCGGAGGGAGGCAGGGAATGAATGAACGAATGAGCGTCTGAAAACGTCTCATTTTATGGTTCATGTGTTCACGATTATTGATTTTGAACATATGTTACATATTCAGAGTTAAAGGATGAGACTCTACTTTTTTTCTTATTGTCAACAAATTCTTTGAAATGATGCATCTCTCACTGCACTGACTTTGACACTGATCCGTTTGTTACTGGTAAAAACATAAAGCTTTAAAAATCAGTCACAAATACAAGGTTTTACTGATATTTATATCCTTCAAAAAAGGCTCCATAATTTCCCAAAACAGCTGGGTGCTGCAGTTTTTAATAAACATTACTCAAATAGGAGTAAACAGCATGTTTGTTGGGAACTATTTTAAGCTGCGGATGAATACACAAATGATGCTCTAGTGAATATTGAGAGTTCTGGAGCAGTGCATGTGGGATTAACTAAAAAATAAAAATTGCATAAAAAATAAAAACAGTGGCTGTTGAGTGAAGTTTGTTTTCATGAAAAAAGTAACGGCTACTTTCGCTGTATTTAATCATATAGTCCCATAAACTGTGGCTGATACACATTTACTGCAAATATTCATGCCGCATGCTAGCATGCTGTAGCTAACTTTTAGCAAACTTAGCAAAAACGTATGTATGAAAGCCTCTTTGTACTAACTTTCAATCACTACTTCTGTTTACGAGAAGCCACAGGCGTCAACTCAACAGGGTGCCGACTTCACTTCGACTGTCACTTCCTGCCTTGTTGTGAGGTAGCTAAGGCTAGTTAGCAAGCCATCTGTAGACTTCACGCTGATTGCTTGTCAAGGACCTCAAACTGTGGGAGCGGATGAGTTAGTGAGCAGACGTTCACTTGCTGCGCCGTCGCTGCCGAAACTAATTAGTTAAGTGGACGTGCTCTATGTAACTGAAGCATCTGGTGAAGAACCCACATTTCAACACTTTTGGACAACAGTGGAGGGATACGGTATATCGGGCTTTGGCTACTCAGGCTGTGCTTGTTAGCAGGATCAGTTAATTGCTCGGTTTTGATCCTTTCATGGGCTTTGTTGACGAAAATAAAAATGTAAAATCTCAGCTTTATCCTTTAATTCCTTTTAAATCACTTCATCGAACATCACTTGTTGATCAGAAGCAGCGTTTTATGTAAGTGAGAAACAAACGACAAAATGTAGCCGCTCATGAGTTTGCACTGTATTGATTCAGGAGGTGTTTAATGTGTGTGTGTGCGTGTGTGTGTGTGTGTGTGTGTGTGTGCAGCTTATACAGTACAGCACATCACCTCCCACATCTCTCTCTGTCTCTTCTCCACTGTTATGTCTTTATACTTCATGAGTGTATGTGTGTGTGTGTGTGTGTGTTTATGTGTGTATTAAGCCAGTTATTGTCTCAGACACGCTGGCATCTTGTGTATGATGAAAATAAGATGGATGAATACAGTCGTGGGTGGACAACAGCAACGAGTCCGTGTGCGTGTGTGTGTGTGTGTGTGTGTGTGTGTGTGTGTGTGTGAGTGTGAGAGACAGAGAATATGTGTATGTGGCCATTCATCTTTTCTGTCATCTGTGTTCATTTATGTCTCTTTGTGTTTATGTGTTCATTGCTGTGTGTGTGTGTGTGTGTGTGTGTGTGTGTGTGTGTGTGTGTGTGTGTGTTTGTGTGTGTGTTTGTGTGTGTGTGTGCTGTTGGTCTTCCTTTCAACTGAACAGTTTGTCCTTGTGTGTGTTCTTCTGTATGTTTTCAGTTTGTAAACCAGTGTCCATTTGTGTTGTGTGTGTGTGTGTGCGTGTGCGTGCGTGTGTGTGTGTGTGTTTGGGTGTGTGTTATATAACACTGAAGCAACCAGCTGTACTCCCTCTCTGGCCATCCTCACCATCGGTCTCCCACTGGCCTCAGCTCGGTAAAATATTCATACTCCTTCCCGCTCCTCAACACTCTGCCCTCCATATTTATGAAGCTGGCTGTCGTCCTCCGGTGTTAGACGGATCTTCTGCGATTTCTGTCGAGATGCGGATCCCTGCGGCAGCGAGATTTGTGCAAGATTCATTTTGCTGTTGCTGCTAAGTGGGCAACAGTGAAATCCAGCCAGTGCTCGCTCTCATCATCAGCACCCCCGCCACAGGATGATTAGCATACTGGGATTTCATATGATGGACTAGTTTGTGTCTCTTTTACTCCTGATTGGATTCCTCATGTGTGCAAATTTAATTTTACTTTAATGAGCAAATTTGATTTGATATGGGCATCTTCAATTTTAATTTAGTGATTCAATTTTCTAATCATGATTTTTGACACTTAACATTCAACAAGTTCTTCAAAACTTAATGACAAAAATCTGTTGTTTTTTTTTTTTTCTTCCTCGTCGTCTTTAAAAATGAACATTTTCTGCCGGAGCTTTCCAAATCACTGCTCCAGTGGTCAACAGGTGGAAGAAGATGGTTAAAAACAACTACAGCTACATTTAGGTTTGAGAACGAGTGGGTGAGTTGTCGATAACGATAGAAAAACACTGTATATAAGTGCAGTTCATTTAGATTCAGGTGGCTCTCAAACAAAGTCATGCAATATATTTGTGCTTTTGCTCTCTGAGTCATAACGAACGCGATTGCTAAAGGTCTCATCAGGTAAACTTACGTCGAATTTAGGCATGTTGTTTTTCTTGAGAAGGGCTTCCAGTGGGGTTTTTTTCCCCCCTTTTTGATAGACACCAGACAGATGATAATGATTTTGTTTTTTTCTGGTTCTGGTGAATACTAGATAGCATCAGCATCGATTTCCCGTCTCAAATTGCAGAGGGCTGCAGGATTCTTCAGTGCTTGCGAAAGGGTAGAGAGTGTAGAATTGTTTTGAATAGTGGGGAGGAAAAAAGCAAAAAGATCTTTGAGAATTTTTGGTGAAATTGGCCCCTGGTCAAGACTCACAGTTTGATTTGGGAACTGGTTGGAGTCTATTAGCCTTGGTTAGCCAGTTAGCATTCTGTAACACTTGCTTATACTAAGATTTTAACTTGTAAGGAAAAAATAGATTAGTCATACACTTCCTTATATTCATCATTACACACGATATGTTTATGAAACTTCTATTTTAATGCGTTTTCTTACGAGATTCAGTGTTCACCGTTGCTATGAGCGTATCCGTCCTCATCAACAGTCTGCAATACGACCGGCGCTCAGTGTTTCCATTAAGATTTACAACAATGAGATCTGCACATTTTTGCTCAAGTTTCTTTTTGGTTTCTGTGTTGAAATATTCATGTTCTGCTCCGTGGCAGTATTATATCATATATTTAAAGCTCAGTATTGTGCTCCACTGAGGGCAGATAGTGTTTTCTCTACAGGTTGATAATAGGGAGATTTGCACATCACTTTTTTTTTTTTTCCCCTCCTGCTCTTAACCGACTGTGCCTCTCCTCTGCTCTCGACCCTGCATATTTATAAAAGGTTTTCCCTCCTCTGCAGACACGTTCACTATGCTTTTTTTTTTTCTTTTTTTTTTCCGGTAAGATATACAAAAGCAGCCAGATTTGCATTGTGTATTTTTATTTTTATTTTTTAATTCCGTCTCCATTAATCACCAGCACAAATATTCATATTTTTTTCCTTCACATTAACAGTGGACTTTGGGGTTGAAGTTTAGCTAGTGTCATCCATTCCATTACAGTCAGACACGGGCCGTTTGCACGAACTTGCTCTGTAATTTTTTTTCACGACAATCCATTAAGCAGCACTCAAATATTCATACTTTACCACCTCCTCAACATATTTCACTGACATCCTCTTTAGTGTCGACTAGTGCTTTGTTCAGATTCGCACATATCTGCAGAGAAAATTTCACTGCACGGTCTCATGACTCTTGTTGGAATCATACAGAGGATGTTTTTCCTCTAATGAGCCCCTGATTCACTTTACATGTTACACTGGCGCTCCAGTGTGAGGAAACTGGAGGGAAGCATCAGGAAAATTTGAGCTTCGATATCCAGGAATCATGCAAACTTATATTATCGCTGCAGTTAACAGTTAACCAGCACATTAGTATCGCAGTTTTGAACATTCTTGATAAAACATGGTGAATTGAACGAGGATGTCTGAGATCCGCTTCAGGGTTTTGAAACCCTGGTCGATCTGTAGCCACTGTGCCTGTGATAAGAGCGTGTGAACGCGGGTTATCCATTACATAAACCCGCATTTGAAAGAGAGAAGCTTGTTGTAGGTATTTATGTGATTTGTAGATACACGACAAACAAGGCCAGAGTATCTCATTTCAGAAGCAAGGGGCGTTAATCTGCTGCTGTGACAGCATCAACTCCTCTGGTTTACAGGCGTTTGACCAGATTTTAGAACCTGGCTGCGAGGGATTTACTCCCATTCAGCTACTGGAGCTTTAGCGAGGTCCAACACTGATGGCGGGTGAGAAGGTCTGGCTCGCGGCCGGCGCTCCAGTTCAACCCACAGGTGCGGGGTTGGGTTTGAGGCCCACACACCGAACTGGGAGAATCTTTATGGATCTGACTTTGTGCACTTTGTTGAACAGAACAGGAGCTTCCTTAAACCCACAGGGTTGGGTGATGTTGTGAAGTAGCGTGGGATCATGGGAGTTGTTGTTTTCCCCAACGTTGCCGTAAGCTTCTCACGGTTTGGATTCCTTCAGTGTCCGTCGTCCAGGAGGTTGTTGAGGCATGACGTCATTGACAGGCGACCGAATGGAACGAACCCTTACCATGATTTCTCTAGGAAACATTTGGGATAATGTAAGTGCACAACTCAAAAAATATATATAACATAAGTCTATTATTTTCAGACATTTTAATGTGGAAAAGTTACATATTGTATCTTTAAAATCATTGTATTCTGCAGTGGTAAGATTTTTCTCCTGAATAAAAGAAAAGTCTGATACCGGCTTTAACACACACTCTTACACCTGTGTCACACTTCACACTGAAATATATATATGTATAATTTTAGTAGATGTCAATGGTGTCAGTGGTGCTTAGAGCCAGATAAGAGTTTGTCTGTTCTGTTTTCAATTCACTTATTTCATTCAAGGACAGAATTAGACGGCAGCGCCATCAAAAGTCTTCACCATATCCTCGGCTTCATTTCCTTTTGCCATATCTAATCTCACAGAGCGGCACTCTCCTCTGTAGCGTCAGTGCAAGGTGTTGTGATAGAGCCCGCTGAACTTTAAAATGTCACACTAACCCTTTGATTGTGTCACTGAAGGTCTGAGTCAATGTTCAGCTCCGATGCAAACAGTCCGATAAAGTCCCCCCCCCCCCCCCTTTTCCGCACTAACTTGACTATAAAATGTCACAGCGGCTCTTTAATTGTGTCCGAGTCAATGCTCGCCGTGATGTATGCGGCCTGATGAGGTTTGGCCGTGGTCGATATACATTATAGAACGGGCGCAGCGGCATTGACCGGCGTGGAGAACGCTGATGCAGGAGAAACAGCTGTAGTTTCCATTTTAGGATCTAATAAGCAGAGTTTAATTCCAACCTTCACCCTTTCTGAAAGTGTGACTTCAACTCTAATAAATGAATTCCCGTTGAATAATTGACATTATTAAAGATTTTGAACCCTTTCTTGTAAACTTGATTTAGCTATATAATTCAGATTACTTGCTGTGGTAGACGGTTTTTTAAATGTCTCAATTACCCAAAAACCCCTATTTTTTTTTTAAATGCTATCACTCATTTTCTTCATGTGTTGATTTAAATGGTCTGAAAACATTTCCTTATTGAATTTCATTTCAATTTACTCGGTCCCCAATAGACTCTATTTGACAAATACTATACATGTCAATTTAGATGCCTTTTGCAATTATTTTAAGCAAATAGTTTGTTAACACAGTGTTACATTAGAGCAGGCGTTTAGCATTTTTGGACAGGTTTGGCTCAGGAACAGAAAACGCAGACGAGTCACACTGAAATGCAGCCAGGAGCCGTACCTTTCACAGTGAAGGGAGCCCCCTTTTTTATTTTTTCTTTTAGAGGATTTATAGATTGTTTGAACTTTTATTACCGACTGACCTTTTATATTCTAGTTGTCCATGCGCTTCTGAACCGTAAGATATTACCTTTCTCTTCAGGAGAAGAGTCAGTTCGGCTCACTCTCTCTTTGTCTTCTTCTTCCGATGCTTTCTCGCTCGTGAGTGACATCGCCGTGAATCAGGCGAGACAAACTTGTCTGTCTTGCTCCGTTCCTCCGGCTCCGTTTTCTTTTTAGAGAAGTTTTTCAAACACATGCTGAAGGGGTGACACGCTTAAATGCAACGATTTTAGTGGCATTTGCATTTAAGCCAACCTGCCAAAACCTCAAATGAACCTGGTGCTGATCAAACACGGGGTGACAGAGAGGTGACAGTAGCCTTAAGGTAAGAGGAGCGGTGTCATGGTGGAAAGTCACCAGACTGAATCTGCGGAGGACTCAGAAAGCTTGACAAATATGGTGTGGTTGTTTGTTGAGCAAAGCACGTAACCTGAAGCCGCCCTAGTGGACGCTGTGACAGAGTGCGGCACAACTATTCTCCCGAGCTGCCCTGAGTAAAGACACCTGTCCTGAGGCAGGTTTGGAGCAGTGTATTTAAATGTGAGTTATACATCATCTGAATCAGGACGATCTCTAGGTAGCCGATCGTGCTGACTGTGTTCTAAAGGTTTCCGGTCCGTCCGTTCATCTGCGGTTGTCAGATTTGGCAGAGGTTTTTTTTTAGCGGGTGCAGGACAACTCTGGCTGAGGACCAGCCAAGTGTACGATATATATCCTCGTGTGTCACTCTTCATGTTTCTGAGGAAAAGGAAAAGGGAGAGGAAGTCCACACAATGAACATTCGTTTTTTTGGCATGGGTAATTCGAAAAAGTGACTTACATCAGATCTGATACACCAGGTCCTTGGATCCCATATGATTCACAGTTCCTGTCAGACATCAGTGCGCATTCACAGAACGAGAAAACCAGTTTTACTGTGTTTGGAAAACTCATTTCAACAAAAGGATCAAAAGGTATGACGATTCGCTCAAGATAAATTCAGAACCATATGTTCAGGTATGTTCTCATGAATTGGATCTAAATGGAAGAGGATAGAGGGAGTAAAAGTAACGGGATTGATTGATTGATGTTAAGATGTAAGGTTTTGCGGTTGCTAAGAGATATCTGCAGTTCGTCAACCTTTAATAGCTGATTAAAGATGAGATTCCAAACTGTAATTGTACAGATCCAACCTTCTGCCAACATCTCTTACCTGGATAGACGCCATGCCAGTAAGTGGTATGTTTAACCTGCCAAAGCGTCTTCAGTTCAAGTTAATGACTCAAAAGCAAAAGTCCAACTACAAACGTGATTTCCCCACATTAGAAATAGTTTCCGCTCTGTGCTCTTTGCTATAAAAAAAACACCAGGTAGTCATCCGCAAACATTCCTTGGATCGCCGACAAGAATTGCAGCCAAAATTTGAGCCTGCACAGAGAGAGGACCTGATAACTGCATCAGAACGCTACTTGCGGTTTCTCATGACCAACATAAATCAGGCTGCTAACCGCCAAGTCTGTCCTTCTAGGTCACAACCATCCACTTTCATGGTATATACACACACACACACACACACACACACACACGCTCTAACAAACACCAGCCCCTTCTCCCTGTAATGGATTGATCAATTGTGCATGTGAAATCACGAAGGACGAAGACATGACATGAATACTGGTGCATGCGTGGCGGCGTGCACGTAGTGTACACAGACAAACAAACTGCTCCGGTTGTGGTGAAAGGCGGCCATTGTTAATGTCTGTCCCCCACTCCCCCTAACTTTGTCTTCCTGGAGGAGAGGGGGGGGGGAGAAAGGGTGACCCAAATTTGACACGACCCGGGCGCATATTGTCAAGGATGATTGGGTTTATCTGTGAATGGGCGCACTGTACACTCACAAACACACACACACACACACACACACTCAAAAGATCCGTATTTGTTAATGTAGATACACACATGAGCTGTTAAAAGTTAGCGTTAGCATAACTGTGCACATGTGCAGCATATTTTGGCATGCAGTGTAAGATGAGGAAGTTTTTGTCCACTCACAACACACACACACATAAACACCTGAATGAGGGATACACACACATACACACACACATAAACACACACAATACACAGGTTAGTGATGCATGAGTGCTTGGCTTGCTTGTCTGGAAAGAGGAAGGGGGTGGGGGTTATCCTTAACTGCTGTGTGCGTGTGTGTGTGTGTGTGTGTGTCTGTGTGTGCATTAGTGGGAGTGACCGGCATACCTTTACACCCCGCACACCAATAGCATCCCTCCTTTACCACCACCCCCCCCACCCCCCTTTCCCTCAGTTCTGCCATCACAGTACCCTGCAGTCATGTAGCGGAGCTGCAGTCACTGGAGCCTGGCTGCTATCTGAAGCATGGATCTACAACTGTTTACCTTCCCTCTCTTTTCTGCTTTAGTGCCGCCGCCGCCGCCGCCGCCGCTGCTGCTGCTTGTTGGACTCACCGTGCACAGGCTGTCGCGGCTGGTTCCAAACTTTTAACTCTAAAGTGTTTTTTAAATTGCTACCAGGGCGTCACTGAACTGTAACTTGGGCAGTATCCAGAGCCATTATGTAAGTAAAAATCTGCAATTCACTACAACGTCCTGCATGCAAAGGTAGAAGTTGAAGCAGCAGAACAGCTCCTGCTCTGTTCTTACATCAGATAGTATCGGGTTATTCCACAAACTAATTTGGCGGTACTTCAACTAACCCATCACTTGGGCTGATGGGAGCTGAGCAACACTCAACACTTTTGGACGTGAGACAGATCAGAAACATGTTGGGTCTTATTTTTCTCTTCCAATCACCCACCTTTCAGTCCTGAGCCAACTCTGCCAGCATCTCCTCCCCTGATGGTGCTGTTAGTTTCCACAGATTGGGCCTCAATTGGCTGATGCCTCCTCCTCCTCTTCTTCTTCTTCTTCTTCTTCTTCTTCTTCTTCTTCTTTTTCTTCCATCCTCATCTTTTCTCTACCCACCTCGTCTTTTTTTTTGGTTTCTTCTTAAACTTTTCTTTTTTTGTCTGATTCCTTCGGCTGCTTTGTCCTTTCTCTTCTTCTCCACCTGCATCTTCTTCTTTGCTTCTTCATCTGCCTTTTCCTAATCAGTTTCTGCTTCTTACTGAACCTCCCTCTCTCTTCTTATTGCCGCACTTTCTCTCATCAGGCTTCAGCAGCTACCTTTTTACCCTCCACCTCTTTTCATGTAACTTTTCTTCATTTGTCTCTTTATTCAATTTAGCTTCTCGATTTTCAGTTTCTTCCCCTCATTTCATGTGCTTCCTTTTCATCACACTTCTCATTATTTCCTCTTCTTCTGCATCTCTTTAATGATCCTTCTCTGCTCACTTTCTTTGTCTGCTTCTTGAAAACTTCTTTTTTTTTTCTCCCATCATTCCCTTCCTCTACTTCCTCCTTTGCCTCTTCCTCACCCACCTGTGCTTCTTCTTCATTTTCTCGTCCTACGTCCTTCCCCTCCTCTGCATCATACTCATCCCTTTCACCTCCTCCGATCTCTTCCTCCTCCTCTCGCTCTCCCTATTCTTCCTTATCAGTCTGTTTACCCCCTGTGTCTCTCGGACTCTTGCTGACGCCTCACTTCTTCGGGAGCCGCTGCAGAGTCTGGATGAGACGAGTTTTGGCTTCTGCTTCACTGTTTACTATCCGGCTGATCCTGCTGTTTTTGCATGCAGCAGTCAGGAAGTTTTTTAATCAATTATTTTTAACACTGCAAAATAGACAGTTCTCTATCATGAGCACCGGGTGTGTGAGCAATATGCCGCTATGAATACAAATATCCAGGGAAGCAAGCGCTTACAAAGTGAAACATCTAATAGTTTCCCAAGGAACTGGCAAATGTGGCGAACAAACAAGTTCTCAGTTTATCCTGTCATCATTAATATTTATGTTTAAACTTCTGTTGCAAACAGAGAGAATTTGATGCGCACCACATTTGCATTCACATGATTAATATGAAATATCACAACAAAGAAGACAAAGCTATTAAATCTGCAGTGGCTCATGTTAGTTAAAGCTCCATATTTTATTTTTCTCCAGTGTTTTATTTCGAAGTGTTGATCCATAAGAAGATATATTTGTGGTTTCAAGAACCAAAAACCATCTCAGTGTAGTTTTACATCTCCTCTCTCAGGCTTCTCTCTGGAGCTCTGGTAACAACAGGTCGGTGAGCCAATCAGAAGAGAGGAGGCTCTGAGTCTCGCTTCTTATTGGCTCAGTGTTTTCTGAGTGATGAAATAAAAATATAGCAAATGTCAGGTAAAACACTGAACCAAATCCTGCAAGGTTGGATGGTGGGTCCAGGTGGCCGGGGCTTGGTGACTGCTTTGCTGTGACATCACAAAGTTCCAGAAGTCCTGACGGCTGGTTTTAACTTAAAAAAGAAAAAAGAAACTGAGCCTTAAAACTTTTAAGGCTCAGTTTCTGAATACAGGCTGTGTGCATTTCTCTGTGGACTGAGGCTTTGATACTTTCACAGTATTAATATAGAAGCTAGAGCTGATCTATAATCACACTACACATGGACACCTACCTTTATACTGTATGGGACACTTGCGTCATTATAAAAGGCCTGATTACTCACTAAAAATGATGGTTGGTGGATTCACCATATGGAGGAGATTTTTCACAACCTTGCAACCCAGAATTTGTCCTTATCAAAGGGTTAATAAACGTGTTAGTAAACAATTTATTTCCCATTATTAGATTAACTTTGACTTGTGATGTATAAGAAACTGGCGCAGCTTTTAACAGTAAAAGCACGGCAGCTGCAGCACAGCACACCAGCCACTGTGAGTCACGATGCAGCAGAGTTACACTAACTGTTCTTGAGCTAGCAGAAGTGTGCGTGATGCTCATTGGGATTAATGAGAAAGCCCTTGTGTGGGAGCTTTAATTCCAAACCAGATTAAATTGGATGGAGTGTGCACAGGAATGCTTTAGCCTCGGGCTGAGAGAGGGCAGGTTGCTCAGTCCATGTCCCCAAAAAAAACGTTCTTTAAACAATTGGAAGAATTTTTGCATTCAAACCAAACCACCATCTTGACCACACAAATCTCATCGCAGCTTCTCCTCCCTTTCTTTTTCCTGTCCCGCAGCTCTTGATGTTCTCCCACTTGCTGTTATTTGTTTGTTTTCCCCACATGAAGCAGAAGAGAATAAAACTTTAGCTGTCGACACGTGGTGAGAAATTGTTTTCGGTGTCACCTCGGGGACAGAAAACAAGGAGCATCCTACAATGTGTAATTCTCATCTTGTAAAAACCTTGTTGCTCCAGTTTGTTTTTGTTTTTTTTGGTTTTTTATTGTCATGGTTACACGTCAGTTGAAGGATAGTATCTCTCGGTGAAACACTATCTACCGTCCTTGAGTTTAGAAAGCACTTTCAAACTTCACCATACGACCTCCGCAGTGCTCAGTGGCTGAGCTGAAAAAGACGACAGACAGAAATCGAGTGCATCATCTCCATTCATGCTTAAGGTTGTTAAAGTTTCGGTGTGTGTGTGTGGAAAAGCTTGTGTCCCGTGTTTTCTCTCAAGTTTAAATGCATAATTGCGTTGACAACAAGTAAGGTCCTATTGACGTTTTCCTCCCGCTGGCACTTTTTAGTTTATCAGAGGGAAGATGTCGACAGCAATGATCCCGGATGCCATTAAAAACTGCACAAAATCTGTGGGTGGGTGGACTGTCTACCCTCATGTAAAAACACATCATTATCCTTTTGTATCCGGTGGTGTTGCTGCTGCTGTGTATTAATTTCTATTCACAATTTCTATATTCATTACTCAAAAACACTCCCACGTCGCCTGCACTCACGTAAATCTGACACCTGCCAAACTCTCCGTAAAAACTACCTACGTGTTTGAATGTGTTTACCAGGCTGCAAGGCGCTGCGGCAGAGACTTAAGACCACTGCGGCTCGCTGAGTTTAAAAGCAGATGCCATCGCCCTGTAAGGTCCAGCAGGCGAGATGGTTCAGCAGGTCTCAGCGATCAGCCAGACCGACGACCACGACGATGATTCATTCAGAAATTGTAGTTTTTACGCCACTTTTTCTTCTTTCTTATTTTTTAAAGAAAGATTAATAGACTTTCTGTCCACTTGGGGGCGGCATAACAAGTCATTTATCTTAAAGCAAACACTTACACATTCAGTAGAAACATTAGCATTCATTTGGAGTTGTTTTTTTGGGTTGTTTTCTTCATGTAAATTAGGTATTCATCTGGATGCTCAGCTACTGTCTTTACCAGCTACTTGCCAACTTTCTTTTCTACCTAGTGCTTTATATATAATAAGTTTGTTGCTAGAAAAAGTATTGACGAATTAATGACTGAACCAAAATAGTGCATTTGTGGTAAAACCCAAAACAACGTGCGGAAAGACGCCGTAAAGCTGCATGGAGCCACAGAGCCAGAGAGTCAGGTGATGATTCTCTGTGGATTCGTTACTACAAGTCTCTGCTTTCACATCACACACAGTCATTTGATCCACTGCTAATATAAAAAAATATTGATTAGTGCAGCTTTAAGGCTGTAAAAGTTCCTCTAATTTTGGATAAAGAAAATTAAACATTTTTAAAATTATTACTAATTTAAAAACGGAGTTAGTGTCAGGCACTCTCAGCCAGATACTGAAAGCTTAGCTACAGTACATTTTCTCAGTCATAACTGTATTAATATTACTAATCTTTTTTCATGCAGTCCCTGTTATGTAAGGAAAAAAAGTGTGAACTGCCCTCTGATTAATTCACCTTCAATTACTTCATTAATCCTCTTAAACTGATAACATTAACTTGTCATGTTTCTGTCGCAAAAGAGATTTTTATTGTCTAAACAAACATGGCGAAAGTAAAAATAAGTTGCTGATCTTTTACAGCACCCACTTCCTGTTTTGTGTCGTAAAGAAAATGAGCCGATTAAAACTGGAATAATGATTTTTATTTATTTATTTTGGTGTCATCTATTTTTTTTTATTTATCAATGCTAAAATTTCTTTAATTCATGATTTCTATATGACTATACTTTCCCAGTATCAACACATCAGAGGTTACCATTGACCCCTCTCTGGTGGGTGAGAATGTTGTTGTAACCCGCCCCCCCCCTCCTCCCTTGCGTCGCTAGGCAACCGTACGCCAACCACGAAAGAATCCATATTGTTTAGGAGAGCAAGTTCAACCCAAAAACTCTATACCTCACTGACGCTGCTGTTCCACTAAAGCTGCCAGCGGGATGGTGCTGGGAGTTTGTGAGTGTGTGTGTGTGTGTGTGTGTGTGTGTGTGTGTGTGTGTGTGTGTGTGTGTGTGTGTGTGTGTGTGTGTTAGATGGCTTTAGGGATGAGTGGAGAGTGGGGAGTGGATAGGGAGTGTGTTTTGGGGTAAAGGATTGGCTGAGGGGTTTTGAGGGGGAGTGTGGTTTGTGTGTGTGTGTATGTGTGTATGTGTGTGTGTGTGTGTGTGTGTGTGTGTGTCTGCAGTGAGAGAAAGAAGAGGAGGTGGGGGTTAGGAATCTGTTTACAATGGCCTGAGGGAGAGTCGTCTAAGCTGCCAGAGAGGGAGAAACAGTCAGATATCAAGAGGAGGAGTGAGAGAAAAAGTCCCAAGAAGAGGCGAGAAAGAGGAGAAAAGACTGAGAGAGAGAGATAGAGAAAGAGCGGAAGAGAAGGAATGAATGAAAGTAGAGAAAACGCCGGAGCTCACGAGAGGATTAAAAAGAAACTTAAGGAGTCCTTTAAGGTTCCAGAGCAGAAGCTGCACCAGGAGTCACAGGAGGGAAACTGCAGGGTGATGCAAAGCAGCAGTTGTACTAGATCTCCACTATGCAAATAAAATATGTGGTGTGTGAGATTAGGTTATATGTTTGTGTGTGTGCGTGCGTGCGTGTGTGTGTGCAGTTTTATTGCTGTTTGCATGTGTGCATTTGCGTGCACTGTTGTTTTTGTGCTGCAGAAAGTTGACACTAACTTAAGGGCGTACTCTTTTTGTTGTCTGTTTGTGTGCTTGTGTGTGTGTGTGTGTGCATGCGTGTGTGTGTGCATTTGAATGTGTGTGTGTGTGTGTGTGTTTGTGCGTGCAGACTTTGAGGAGCAGTTGTACGACACCAAGCTGACCGGTCAGACTTTCCGGCATCCGTCCTCGCAGAGCTCTGACGACACGTCCACCTCGCTCAGCCGATCGCCCATCTCCCTCAACAACAAGAGACCTGACTTCATCTTCCTGGTAAACACACACACACACACATGCACACACGCACACACGCACACACGCATGCACGCTCAGGTTCACACCTGTCTTATTTGATCATAAGGCTCCCTCACACCAAATGTCATCTCACTGGTAAACAAACACACATGCATTCAAGTTTCTTATATGATTATTTGAAGCCACACACACACACACACACACACACACACACACACACTAATTCCCACCTCTTATTTTAAAATAAACGTTCTTTTCCACAGGTGAAAAAGCACAGAAACTCACACTTGTCCACCTCTTTTCTTGAAACCTTGAAAGCTGAATTCATCCTGCAGCTAAACACACACACACACACACACACACACACACACACACACACTCAGAAACCAACCCATGCCCACCTCACTTGTCTTCTCCGCTCTTCTCCCAGAACAGACCAGACGTCACATCTCCACTAAACTCACGCTAACTCACTCCATCCCACTCTCTGGTTTCTACTCTCCTCCTCTCTTTATTTCTCCTACACAGTTTATTTCTAAACTTATTCAACACCAGACATCAGACTTCCTGTTTGATACCCACCTCATTTCAAAGGCGAGTGGACTGCACACGCCTAAATTAGTTTTGTCAATCGCACATTATCTTCTTTCGATTCAACTCGGCAGGGTGATCAACTATTTGATCTCTCTATTTAATTGAATTCAACCTTATCGATCTTGTGCGTGCAGCTTTATTCATATTTCAACCTTTATTGCTATAATTTCTCTGTAATTGCGGTGGTGCAGTAAATACTTACGTGAATACAGCCAGTCATTTTCAGGTGGCTTAAAAAATCGACTCGCACAAGAATCACAATTGTTACCTTCTATGATTCACGTATGACAAAAATTGATTGTTTGAATAATGTTGAACGAGAGATTCACAGGAAAACAGAACGTGCACATGCTGTACACCGTGTGGAGGATAAAAGCTGGTGCATGTGCGCTATTACACGCAGTGCGGAAGACAGCAGCTTCTGCATTATGAATGCTACCCCTGTCATTTTGAATGGAAGTTCATGTAACACTAAATCACTGTCTCCAAGTCAACCATGACTTTTAAAGATTATAACTTGAATGTCAAAGTGACATTTATCAGCCATGTTGACTGTTGGCTTCTCCTTTACTGAGACACTACTTTAGCTTCAGCCTTTAATCAGTAACACAACAGTATTTTTTTCCCCTAGTAGCGAACAAATTACTATTTAAGTATCACTAATACTGTTTCAACTATATGTGTTGTGACAAAATGCCTCATTGCTTTTGTTGTCATCACTTTGATGTAAAAGACCGAAGCCGAATTATCCGCAAACTATTGTACAGTACACCCCGCCCCCTCCATCAAATTTGTCAGAATTAGTCATCATCCTTTTCACACTCTCAGCAGGTTTCCATAAACAAATGCCAAATGATATCGCTTCCTCCAGATGGAAATATAATTAATACGTGGTGAGAAAAAAATCTAAATAGCAAATGACATCAGTGCTGTTTGTTAGTCAGCTCCTTCACACGGAAGCACAGACTGATTTTTTTTTTTTTTAAGCTAAAAGAGGATATAAATATGCGTTTTAGGGACTAACAGAATATCAGTGTAGTTGATCTTCTAAAATGATCCAAACTGAACCTGAATCTGTGAAACACACTCGTTCTTCAGAGCAGGTTTTCCTCTCTGTTTTCGCTCTCTCCCGCCTCTGGCTCTGCTGCTAATAGTTCTCAGGCTGTTTTTCCTGAACTGTGTCATTATGGCAGCTTGATGGACCCCCACGGGGATTTTACTGCAAGATGGCTGCACATTTCCTGTATATTGACACACCATTCCTTCAGCAAGCTGTTAACCAGCTCTGTTAGAAAGTTAGTGCCTTCCTCTTCGTTTGGGCTAATTTCAATTAGAATTTGGCCCATTCTCATGAGATTTCAATTTCCACCGTACAGACGCACACACACACACACACACACACACACACAGATTTCATCCATGAGAGGACGGACTGGAGTGATTCCTGCATTGCAGCAGCCCCGGAGCAGTTTGGGTTTCAGTGCCTTGCTTAAGGGCAATTTGGCAGTGACGTCTGATACCTCAGATTAAATACCAGGCAGTTGACAGATGCCAGTTCCCTCCCAGCTGGGATTACACCTTCCCGTTTGATGCCAGGGACTGAACCAACAATGTCTCTGCTTCATGTCAGCCTCTGTCCCTGCTGGCTAATCAGATCGAAACAGACGTTTCCCATATTTCTGCCTTTTCTCCTCACTTCCTCTTCTTCTGCTTCTTTTTACGATGTTTCCCTTTGCCCTGGTTTAAAAATGTAAACCATCACTTTTAAGATTTGTTACTCTTTCTTACACATTAATTCTCTTTTCTGACTGAAAGAGATTTGAAAATAACACATGAACTGTGCTTCATTTCATCATTTTTTATTTCACTTCGCCTCTGTTATCTTACTTCTCTCAGCTTCTGTTGGTACTGTTAGCTTGAAGAGGACAAAACATTTTATTTTGGTTGAAGGGCTTTAGATTAGTCGACTAAACGATGCTAATGTTGCTACTCAGTACCAGAAATACTTGTCGGTTCAACTAATAATTGGTATTTTATTCATGTACAAGCCCGTTACCTGTTTCCTCTGAGATGTTATGCAGCCACCTGCTGCTAACAGCAGCCCCAGCAGACGGCGCGCTAATGCCCAGATGTTGTAAACAAGCTAGGTAAATTGCTCACATTGCTAACCAAGTTTAACATGACCGTTCTTCCTCTTCCTCCAGCCGGCCTCCAAACAGCTGTACGAGGATGAAACCACCTCCTTGGTGTTTGGCCTGAGGTCAGTGACTGACCCGTCTCCCTCCCCGTCCCCGTCCCCCTGCGGCTCAGATCGCCCCCCTCTGGGCTGGAGCAGTAACAACAGCAGCAGCAGCACCACCACCACGTCCGCTAACGCCGGACCGCCTGTCGCAGAGAAACCCCGCTGGCACCTGGGGAGACGCACGCCGGCCCACTTCATACCACTCGACATCACAGGTACGATACTTAAACCAAAAACTCTGAGGACAAGTGGGGTGGTATTTGGATCATTGAGCGTTTTGTCTCAACATTAGACTCAAGCTTAAATTAATTCTCCTCCCAAATGAATTGCAGGGTTGTGTGAAAAGTGCAAATGAAGTTGAAAAGAGGATGTGTTCTCCGTAATAATGGCCACATTCATTCGGTGCTGAGGCAAAGGTACCTTTCTGAGGTGGTGGAGATATTTTTCATGACTTATTTTTTGTGTTTTGCCCTTTATGTAAAGGTCACTGTAGGGCAGACACAGGAAAGGTGATGCAACGGATTCAAACACCTCCAGTGGTATTATATATATTTAATCCACTCAGCCTCCAGGAGGTTTTTGTGGAAACAGAGTTTCACTGCATGGAAATTTTGCACAAAATCAGCATAGATAGTATAATATTTCCTAGAGCTTGACTTACTTTTTGGACTGGCACTACTACAGACTCTCTGGGAATTCATGAATGTTTCATCGCCTGGACCAGACAGATCCTGATCCATCAAAGTAATGTATTTAAATGGGTTCATGTAAACAGAGGCGGCTGGCATCCAGCCTATGAAGTGGTGGTGATTATCCAATCAAAGCTCATATGCTAAAACGGTCCCGTTAGTAATATTTCAAAATAGTATTCAAGTGATTAGTTGATTCATTTATTGACAGTAAAGAAAAACAAGATTTTGAAAAGTGAGTTGAGTCATGTCACATGTCAAACATACTCTGGCTTCTGATTCTCACATGTAAGTATTTGTTTTTTCTCTGTTTTGCATCATTGGACATTGAATATCTTTGAGTTCTTAGTGGGAAAACAAGCAGTTTGAAGAAAGCACCTTTGGCACTTGGAACTTGTGATTTTCTGACAAAACAATTAGTCATAAAAAAAACCTAACTAATAATACTAACCGATAATGACCAATAATGACAATAATTGTTGGTTGCAGCCCTGTTCAAAGGGCCGCATGATCAGTAAGTGAGTAGGGGTGAAAGAGAAGAAGGGTTGGATTGAGGTTAATTATAGAGGGCTGTCAGGGGGAAGGTGAGGTGCTTTTTGGTAACGTGATGGCTGCAGCCCGTTGCCTTCAGGCTTTACTTGCTTTTATTAGAATTTATGGCCTCAATATGAAGTTTCACTGACAAATAACCCAAAATTAAATAGATTATCGCCCATGAGGTCCTATTGGAAAAATGAATCACCATTTATCAGCTGTTATATTGCTTCCGTCGCCACGACGTGAGAATATACACACAGTGTGAATGTGGATTGAATATATGGTTAAAACGAAGCTTGTTCTTTTGTCAGTAGTTAAAGGAAAATTTCTGGTGACTTTGTTCTGAACACTTCATGCCTCAGAGCAAAAATCAGACGCCGAAAACATTTTCCTTCAATGACATTCTGTGTTGCTGTCAAGGGAACGGGTTTTTCCTATGAGAGTCAGCTGTAAAACGGGAGACTCTTGGGGGAATTTGACTGAAGGCAAATGCTAAATAAATGTGAATTTTACGTCTCTTCGGAGGTCACATCAGTATAATTTGACTTTGAATTGCGTCAGTCACTGCTTCATAGTTGTAGAAGTAATGCAAAAATAGAAGTTTCCGTATCACCATCTTTCTATAAGTGTTCAACGATCAATCGGTCGATCATCGCATACAATTAAAAACACAGATACATAAAATACACCTTATTCTCTTGGGTTCATTGTAGCCAGCATGCCCTCATAGGTTTTGTGAGTGTTGACTATAATATTTAGGATTTTTGTTTTGGTGAAAGCTGCAGCGTTGCCCTAGCAACGGCGGTATTGGCCGGTTCACCACCTGACTGAAATATTTTGAGAAATATTGGAAAATATTGTGTGTCGTGCCCTGAAGGTTCATGTTATCCAAAGGATGAATCATATTAACTTTAACGATCCTTTCACTTTTCATATCAAAGCCTGCGTTAGTGCTAACTAGCAAATATTAGCTGTGCTAACACACAAAACAATGGTAAACATGTCCTGTTATTGCCTGTCTTACCACAGGCAAGTTAAACTATTTTGGTTAAAGTCCATGCAAAGATTGAGGCAGGTATTCATCATGGTTTTGTTTTCATGTAACACTGATTTGAACTTATGTAAACACATGGCTGTCCCCAGGTGCTAGCTTGCGACGTTACCGACTTGGCTCTTATATGGATCCTTTTCTCACACTCACTTTTTCTTTTCTTTTTAACTGTAAGAGAAGGGAGGGAAAAAAAAAACCCCACCAAATCTCATCTTCTCCCTCAAGAGATTCACACTTATGAAGCCATTTTTGAACGAGGGCGCACGGAAACGTTTTCAGATGTAGAGGGTGTTTTTCCCAGAAGATGAAGCATCACTGGAGGTAGAATCAATTATTTCCCAGATGAAAAGGACACATACTGTAATTCATTTACACTGAGATGATACAAACAGAAACTGGATAAAAAAGCGTCTTTTACCAAATCCACTCAAGTCGTGAAAGAAATGCACCATTTTATCAAAACAGCAGGAAACAGCAGGAAAGCTTCAACATTTTATTCTCTGCACACAGATTTCCGTCTTTGCTTGAACAGTTTCTGTATTCGTGCCAGAAGTCATAACTCACAGGTTACACTGGACAATGTAGACACGCACACACACACACGCACACACACACACACACACGCACACACATTGACACACATACAATCACAGATTCCCACTTGACACGAGTTTGTTTGAGCTTTAAGGAAGAAAACGCGGCAGAAACGAGATCTGACGTCGAGAACATTTTTCTCCCTATGATCACATCCGCTATCGCCCTCACCCATCTCTGGCAGTCAGCTTTACTTGTGTGTGTGTGTGTGTGTGTGTGTGTGTGTGTGTGTTTTGTCTTTGTGTGTGTGTGCTGTCAGAGCTGTTAGTATGCTGTGGTCATCCTCTGCAACATCGTTCTGACACTCCTTCTTCCACTTGTCTCATCGAAGCTTCCTCCTTGTTTACTTTGTGTGCATATGTGCGCGTGTATCTTTGCATGTGTGAATGTGTGTGTGTGCGTGTGTGTGCGTGTGGTCCTCCTGGGTTTTTTGGCATAGCAACTGCTTCGTCACCGGGCGCCTCTCCCCTCCTTCTCCTCACGCATACCCATTTATACTTTAATATCACTCCGTCTCTTTCTCCCGTTCTCCTCCTCTCTCCCCCTCTGTCGGTCTTTCTCACTCCACCTCTCCCGCCCTCCTCACCCACTGTGTAGAGGAGTAGAAGGTCAGGTATAATTATGCATGCCTGTGGCGTTGTACTCAATGGGTATTCCCTTCTTCCAGAGAGAGGGATGTAGGGAGGGAGAAAAAGACTGACGTTATTCTGAGTATTTCTTATTGACGAAAAAAAAACCGAGTTCCTCCACCTGTCTGTGTCTCTCAGCTCCGAGCCCATTGGTTCCTTCTAATGAAGTACATCAATTAAAATAATAAAATACGTCACAAGTATATAGTTTCATTTCTAGAAAAGCAAAAACAGCAAACAGGAGAAAACCATACATTTGTTTTTTTTTTGTTTTTGCAGCGGCAGGTTGTTGTAGCTTTGTGGGTCTGATTGAATTTAAACTACTGTGCTCTTGTTAATGGTAATGAATCACCATGTCACCCACGGCAACAGTGCGGCTCATTGATTTTTAAAAAAAAAGAAAAAAAAAGAAAAGTTTTTGGACAACAATGGAGCTCCGTGGCAGCGAGGAGTGAGAGATACATCAGGCTTTTGGCTGCAGAGGAAATACTTGTGAGTGGGATCCACTCATTGTTGATTTTTGGTCTTTTCATTGGATTTGTTGAAAGGAAAGAAAAAAAAAAACTAAAAAAACTAAAAACCAAAACAATAACAACTTATTCAGCTTGTTACCGTGACACCCGGCCTCTCATCCCTCTGCCTCTCTTTCACTCGATCTCTTTCTCTGTAAACCAGCGTGCAGGTAGCTTGCAGCCAGCTTGCTGTTGCCATGGTAACTCGCCACTCTTCCTCTCTCCTCCCTAAAAAAAAAAAAAAAAAAAAAAAGGGGGGGGAAAGAGGAAAAAAAAAAAAAAAAGCAGCAGTGAAGGAAAAGAGAGGAAGTGCGTGTGAGTGAAACTGAAGCCTGGAAGGAAGGAACAGTGAAGAGGAAGACGAAGAGAGAGAGAAAATGCATATTGAGGAAAGACAGACGGAGAGGAAAGGAGGATGGAAGGATACAGGATGAAGGAATAATGAATGAAGGATAATGAGAGAACATTTTGTGTCACAGCTCCCTCCTTCCTCTTCCTCTGTCTTCTTCGTCCCCGCTCGTCTCGCTCGGGCAAATTTTTCATGAATGACTGAAGTGTTGTAAGCTGTGAAAATGTGAATGCAGGGCAGGCTGAGAGACAGACAGGCTGACAGGGTAAGAAATGTACCGCTCTTTATTTAGTTATTGTTTTTCGTGGATCTGTTTCCATCCTCTTGATTTGATTCGAGGGATATTTTTAGTTACTTTTGAGGAGGAATTATGTTTTATTTTTAACTTTACAGGCATGTAATTACATCACTTAAAGAGCCCCTGGTGATATCTTGTCCTAAATGTAAAACAGTCCACCATATAATTGCAAAAACACGGAGATACTGTGTCACTAAATGGGAATTTCGTAGCTGTAAACTGGAACAAAAGCATCTTGTGACATCGCAAAGCACAAACAGAAGCACAAGCAGAAATGTTATCAGGCTAAACACACAGTTGGAATCAGTGTGCAGGAGATACTTTTTAGTTAAACCAAAATTTTTGTCCAAAATTTGGAGGGAAAAAAAAGCGTAAACAACTGCAGCAGACAGGCAAGAAAATAGCTGGCAAATGTTGTCATTGAAAAGCAAAAAAAAAAAAAAAGAAAAGAATGTCAGACAATAAACGAGGCATTTTGTGAATGCACTCTTGAATGCGACGCGCTGAGAGTCGGTGAACGAGGCGGGCGACTCGTGAATGTGGAGTTTAGCAACGAGAGACAGACGGGCATTCATGCTGCTGCCGAGCTGCAGACGGTCTAATCCTCTCAGTTTACCTTGAACGCCTCACTTTACTGGGAATCTGACAGCGGGTTGGTGGAAGTTTTTCAGAGCTGCGGCAAATAGTGTTGGCTCCAAACTGTGACAACATGGGCCCATCACCGGGCGGCAACTTAAATGCATCTCTAATTGTCAAATAAGAAGCTATATTTTGATCTTAAAAACGAAGCTCCAGAGTGGACGCTGGAACAAATATGTTAAATTTGAGGTTGACCGTGTATAATGAAGGTAATTCTCCCATCTCCTCTCCTGTGGTCGGGGTCAAGCCTCACTAAGCCCTGAACGTCATGACACTCTGAAATGCCACGAAGCGTCTTCTCACTTAACTCCTCGGGGGAGATCGGGGTCAGCGACAAAGCGGCAAATCTAAAGCTCGTTGAGATTTATTGCCGTGTTCAAAGACACTTCAGTCGGGTGATTGTATATGAGGGACCTTGAAATCGTCACCGCCGTCTTTAGGTGCCATTTATCACCCTGACAAACTCAGGTGAGGCTGCTGATATTAACCTTAACCTTTATTATGTAGTTATTATTTTTCACATCCTTGTGTGTTCTGGAGCTTTCAGCTGCATTACATGGTCTCCATCAACAGACATAGTTCTGCTCGTTTGTAAATGTGAGATTTTTGGATTGATTTTGAGCATCTCAATGATTTTCTCATGGTTTTCTCAGGTTGACGGTTCCCTGTTGACCTTGGAAACAGCTGTTGACAAAATAGTCTCCACTCAAAAGCCACTTACTTGTTCTGTTTTTTTTTTAGATCGTATTACACAGCCTTCATGCACCCCCCCCCCCCCCCACCCCAAATGAATCATTTAGTAACAATAGGTTGCGCAGTATTTTGACGTTTAATTGTGAAAACAGGCATGATGTCCACATGAGAAATCAAGTATTAAAACTTACATATGTGAGTCCAACACGTGTACTTATACCATTATGAAACAATCCGCCTGAAGACTCACAGCAGACAGGAAAGCAGCGGAGCCAGGGCCATACTGAAGAGACAATATGATGCTGCTGATAGTTGAAAGAGTGTCCATTATTTATGGCTGCAGGAGCAACACAAAGACTCTCAACCTCCGAAAGGCTGCGTGATCGCAGGCGAGGTCGATCGAGACCGAGGACAAAGCTCTGAAAGGAAGACAGGAAGACGAACGCGGCTGTATTCACATATCAGTGTTGCGTGTTTGCTGTCCAAGACTTTAAGCTCCAAAATTGTCATATTTAGGAGGGAAGTTATATTTAGCCTCGCTCAGTGGCTGAGTCATAGCTTAGTCCCTGCTGGATGGCTTTGGAAGCTCCGGCCCCAAACACTCTTATTTATTCATGCACAGAGGGGAACGGCCATCGAACGCCACTCGGTGAATGAGCTAAACGGACAGATCATTGTAAAATTGAATGACTGAGGTGAACAGACTTGTTGGAGAGATGGAGAGATAGAAAAGACGGGCGGGGGAAAGATGCAGGTATTCAGCGAGTGAAGCAGAAAGATGAGTGGGAAGATCCCCAAATTTTAAAGAGACCTGGAAAGATCCTGTTCTCTCTGATAAAATAAAATGGCCGTGATTCATCAGCCAGGGTTGACGCTTTCTCAGATAAATCACAGATTTAATGATTATCTAGTCGGGAAATGAGATTTCTGGCTTCCAATATTCCTTTTCTGCAAAAAACTCATCACCTGTTGCCGTGTCGACACACTCCCAGCCAACCTTGATTATTAATATGGAGACATGCAGTTGAAAAGATTTTCTACACATAAAACTGTGTGAATTGTAAAGCAGCTCTACTTTCTACTTTTTAACTTCTCCAGAGCCATGTTTTAATTGTAAAACCTACTCACATTTTCAAGGGGTTTGTTGATTGGCTAACACTCTGGAGAAAGTTTAATCCAAACAACTGCAAAGTCTTTATTTTAGACTTTTCTCCCAAATGATTTTCACGCGTATCCGTATATTATTTACCAAGTGACAAAGTGACACACAGAACGACAAAACGAAAGAGATGTCAGACAATTACAAAGGGAGACAAAATGACGACAAAGAGACACAAACCACTTATTTTAATTTATGTAACTGAATTATGGATTTGGACTTTAAGCTGGACAGCAACAGAGAAACAAGTTGTGATGTGATTTGCCGTGTGACGAAACTCAGACTTTGTGTCTCTTGGAGTCTTGTTCTGAAAACGGCCTAATGCCGCATCCGTTCAGCTTAATTATCATCATGTCTGCTATTAGCTTGCTCTCTGGTCTCTCAGATCGCTCAAACATTTGTAATTCTGCGCTGTCCAGTGCTTGGATATATAACACAAGTAGAAACAAAAACGGAAGGAAGGAAGGCGGCGTGGAGTCGTTTGTGAGTCTGAAGCCCTGAAGCGGCGACAGACAGGTAGACAGACGGATGCTGAGTTGTTTGTGTTTATCTATGCGATTCTTGAGTCTCTGGTTTTTCAGTTTGTCACATCGGTTCATAATCAGCACAACAGGCGGTTATTGACTTCGACTACACAATGGTTGATTCACGGGGAAACAAAAAGCAGGCGCTCTGTATTTCGACTGCTTACCAACACTCGCCATTGTTCCTTTGGCTCAGTTTGTTTTGGCGCTCGTCGTGTAATGCTGGTGCACTTTTCTTTTCTTTTTCTTTTTTTGTGTGTGTGTGTGTGTGTGTTTGCATCTGATTTAACATCCCAGTCTTCACTCACTGAGGAAAACACAACTGCTAAAGGCGCCGTTTAGTTGGAGGAGATAAATTTTTAGCAGTCGACTGCATCTGTTATGACTGTGGATATAAAACACGGCTGATGGCTTAATAGGAGCCTGACTGAGTTATGCAGATGGGTGAGAGACTGCACTGCATGTCATTGAGGTAATCAAGTGAGTACCTGCTGCCTGCGATGACTCATTGGATTACTGTCTGTCCGGACAAGACATCGGGAGGACAGGAAGTACAACAGAACAGCAGGGCTCTCTGCGGCGTCTGCTCCGAGTCATTCCGGATTAAAACATGACGGCAGGAAGTGTTCAACATAAACACAAAGGTTTATGGTGACAGTAAGAAAAAGAAAGCAAGGCTGTTTATCACATCAGTTGGATGTCCTCTTCTTTTTTTTTCCCCCTCAAACCTGTTGATTTAAGGAGACTTCAGGAAACTATGTGACGGGAAATCCAGAAATCATTAATGTCAGTGAACTGCTCACAGTCACCAACTCTCCTGATGATGATGAGTTATTTTCAACCCTCCTGAGTGTTGTTGTTGTTGTTGTTGTTGTTGTTGTTGTTGTTGTTGTTGTTGTTGTTGTTGTTTTCACCCACACTTATTAGTAACAGGCTTTAATTTGTTCACTCTGGCTTTGCGAAGTGGAAAGCGACGGAGGGTGTGGAGATTTGAGGCTGGAAAACAGGAAGGAAACAGCTGAAATTCACACAAGACAAATTAAGGGGGAAATGGAGGAGAAAAAGATTCATGTTCATTCGGTTTCACAAGAAACCAGAAATTAAAAACGATCACTCGCGCAGGTGAAGCCGTTGTTAAATTTTAATCAATGAAAATCTCTTATTTTAACAGACATGCCTGGAAAGTTATCGCATTTTGAAAGATTTTTAAAGAAAAGGTCTCGAGCTGCTCTGTTTGAAAAGCGCCTTGAGATAACTTCTGCTGTGATTTGGTGCTATATAAACAAAAAAAACTGACTCGTGTGTTTGTTTCGCACTAAAATGACACTTTAACCTGAGTTTTAGAATAACTGGTTAAACGCACTGAGTTTAATAAAATAATAAATCCTATTTGTCTTCAGCATCTTAAAGGATGTGAGTTAAAAACACTGCACCTTTCAAATCAGGTGATGCTCACGAAATCAGATTTTTCTCTACACATCTCTATCTATCAAGAGTCATAATCTAATACTTTATTGCCATGTCAGAAACATGATTGGATTTGATGCTTTATTGAATTTACTGCATGTCCAGGAAAACGAGTCTTCCCTCTCTTCTGACCTCCCTTGTTCTTGCTCTTCAGGTGAAGGAGGAGGAGGAGGAGGAGGAGGAGGAGGTGGAGGAGGAGGAGGGAAATTCCACGGTGTCGACCTCCTCCAGCACTCCCCGTCCCCATCCCCCTCTCCAGGGGACCCCTTCCCCCACCAGCCCCACTCCCTGGAGCCCGTCACCGACACCCCACACCAGAACCTCCCCCTGAGGAAGACGCACTCCGACCTCGACGCGACCTTACCCGCAGGTGCGTGCGACCATTAAAGGAAGCTCCTACCCTCCTCCGATGTTGTTTATTTCTTCAGTTGCTTCCTCTTTTTTTTGTGTGTGTGTGTGTGTGTGTGTGTGTGTGTGTGTGTGTGTGTGTGTGTGTTCCCGTGGTGCAGATCTCGTTACTGCTCACATAAACTCCTGTACCGCCGTCAGCCAAAGACAGAGAAGAGGGAAAAGAACGGAGCAGGTCACTTCAAAATGAAATTTCTCTACTCATTAACTGCTCCCCCAGTGTCAGCTGAAACTCCGGTGGCGTCGGCTACAGAAACTTGTGCTGTTAACTTTTCCCATTTCCTTTGATAACTTTGGAGAAGGCAGAGATCATGGGCAGCTAACTTTTTGTACATTTTCCGCAACTTTGAATCAAGTTTTTTTTTTTTTTTTGGTGACACAGATGATTTTATTTTGGCGTAAATCGTGTCTTTTGCGTTTTTTGTGTCAGTTCCCATAGATGTAGCCCGGTTTGTGTCGGCTGGGTATGTTCACGCTCCTGCTTAGTTTAATCCCGCATTAAAAGAGGGTCACTCAGACAGGAAAACACCTTAATCATTTCCCTTTCTGCTTTTCACCCACCAAATTTTTTAATTTAATTAAAAAAAAAAGAATAAAAAATCCCACAGAGATTAATGTGGGGTTAATCATTTCTTTCCCCCTCGTATTTGCACTAACCTGTTTTGCTCAGTGAAGGACGGTGTTGCCGACAGCCAGGATCTCTTCATGCCTAATTGGTTTATTCATTGCAACAGCGATACTCAGTCACGGGGTATGAAGGGTTCAAATAAACAGTTTAACCTGAATAAGGCCTTGAACTGCAGACGGGCGAGAAAAAGCAGAGCTTAACACGTATCTGACGGTTGAATTGATTTTGTATTAAGAATTAAGGTGCGCTTATATTTCTCTAATTCGTCCCATTCCCATGACCCTTTCTAAACATTTTATAACCTTATTTTGAATTGTTATTAATTACAGGCAGTGATTAGAGGCAGAGAGGAGGTGATGAGTTTTTATTTTTAAGTCTAACTGTGTTAATTCTCCTTCTTCCCCCTTCTCCTCCGCAGATAATACTCTAGAGCCGCGAGCTCCAAACCAACTTCACCCAGGCACTATGGACCACTCTGGGCTGCTGTGCTCAAACACACCCTCCTCTTCCTGGAACGGACCTAAGGGCTCCACCTTTTCTCCCGGGGCGTGGAACGAGCCTTACAACTACACCATGAACAAGGGCCCGGCGGTTCCTCCCAAACAGCACAGCATCATCGGTAATGCCGGGGGAGGGGCGCAGGACGGGGTGATGTTGGTGGGCTCAGGACAGTCGGTGAGCTCGCACTCCAGTTCCTTCACGTCCGTGACGGATCCTTCGGGGAGAGGAGGGAGTATGATGCCGGGGATTTCGCTGGCAGCGGCGATGATGGGGAAGCGGAGCGAGACGGAAGGGGCTGCAGCGGATGGAGGGAGAGGAGGAGGAGGAGGAGGAGGAGGAGGAGTTGGGGAGCCGGGGAGAGGGAGGGAGAGGTCTGCACGGTCCATAGCAGCACAGAACGCCTTCAAGTTCCGGGAGCGTTCTCTTTCCACGCCCACAGACTCTGGTTCCTTCTGCTTTACAGAAGGCGGTGTAGGCCAGCCGGACGGGAACATCATGTCTACGGGGAACGGGAGCGCTATGACGGACCACCAACAACATCATCACCACTTCCTGGGTTTGAGTGAGAACTACGCCCTCCTCTACCCCAGAGGGAGCTCCGAAGACAGCGCCAGCACCACCGATACAATCTCCGTCACAGCTTCGGACTACAGCGCCGACGGCCGCTTGCGCCTTCGCTCCCGCTCCATCTCGCTTAAGAAATCCAAGCGCAAGCCTCCGCCTCCCGTGAGGAGCGTCTCCCTGATGAAGAACCTGGGAGAGGCCGAGGGAAGAATCCACCACGAAGGCGCTCTTTACCGGGATGGGCGGCCGAAGAGCCTGCACATCCCCAGGGACCATTTCCCAGACTTCCAGCCTGATTTCCTCCTGCCCAGCTCGTCCAGCTCCTCCAAACCCAGTGTTAGTGAGAGGGAACTGGGCCATGGAGGCAGCGACGGACCTCCGAGCCTGGAGGTTCAGGCACCAGAGAGGGAGGGAGAGACGGAGCTGACCTTCCCCACTCACTGGCAGCTGGGGGAGTGGAAGAATGACCCCTACAGGTAGAAAATAAAACTACACTTTATGTTTGTGGCAGGTATTGATTCTTTTCTGTTTTGTTTTTTGTTTAGAAATGCACTGATTTCTGTTCTCTTCTCCAGGTCTCTATCAGGATCCAGCACAGCAACGGGTACCACAGTGATTGAATGTATGAAAGTCAGAGGCAGCTCCGAGTCCCTCCTTGACTCTCCGTCCACCTCCAGAGCCACCTCGCCCTCGCAGCTCTCCATGGAAACTGACATCAAGGCATCCTCACCCTTCAAACCCCCAGGACTAATGTCCCCATCAAGTGGCTACTCAAGCCAGTCGGAGACTCCCACCCCGACTGTGCCACTCAGTCAAGTGGCAGGTCAGGGAACACTAGGGACAGGGTGTAAGATGCGCCCGAAGATCCCAGAGAGAAAATCATCGCTACCGTCACCCAAGGACCCCGCCGCGAGGTCTAGATTGTCCTTTGAGATGCCTGGGAACGCACATCTGGAGCTGTCATCAATCAAGCCAAAGCAAAAGGCCAGCAGACGTCATTCTGACACCTCGACAGCAGCGAAACCAGGAAAAATCAGCCCCAGCTCTTCACAGGCATTACCTATGGTTACCCAGAACGAGCTGAAGACAATTCGTCTTCGCTCCGTCTCTCGCGGTGACCTGGAGGACTGCCCCGATGGTGCGTCAGACACCATTGAAGAAGAACAGCATGGCCGCGACTTCGGCGAAGTCCCCAGCCCTCCGCCCACTCTACCAAAACCCAAACCACCTGTCGCCATCAAGCCCCCCTTGCCCAAGCGGCCCATTAACCTCCTCCTTAAGTCTCCTTCCCCATCCTCCACTTCCCCACTTGCCCTCGACTCACCTCCTGCCTCACCCGTGGACCGGCCTGTGCCCCTGGGCAACATCTACAAAGTCATGAAAAAACCCAAACCGAAAAAACCTCCACCGCAAACTTCAACAAGTCCGTCAGGCCTCCCAGATTCAAATTCCACCACCATCCCACAAACTGCCTACGATCATCCATTCCTCCCCCACTCCCAGTCTCTCTTTGATCTCCCACCTCTCCCGGACCCCCAGCCTCTCCTGGAGGACCCAGCGTTAGAGCCTGAATTTGAGGCCGACCCAGAGATTCGGCTTGGGCCTGAGGACGGAGGCTCCCTCCCTTCTCCCTGCAGTTCCCAGGAGGCCCCGGAGCTCCAGGACAAGAGCAAGACACTCCCCTCAAGGATGACAATCTCCTGTCTGGCAGAGCTGTCAGACAAAAAGAAACCCAAGGTGAGGAAGAGCCCTCTCAGGAAATGCTTGTGCTTAAAGTCATTTAATCAATAAACAGTGTCAGAGTACAATATTTAGAGGTAGAGATTGTCACAGTCACTGATCTTCTCATTTTTAAGTAATTCTACTCCTGTCCAAGATTTACTGCTGCACTGAAAACACTGTACTTCCTGTCTAGGTTCCACCCCCAGTCCCCAAGAAGCCAAATGTTCTGCTTCTTCCCACGTCTGTCCACTCCTCCACTAATGGCAGCACAGACCGACAGACGCCGCAGACCGACAGCCCCGTGGGCCTTCGGTCTCCCGTTGGAGCGTTCCCACCGGACGATATTCCGGGTGCGCCAGATATGCCGGAGCAAGAAGAGAACCACTTGGGAACAGACGAGGAGAGTTCAAAAGAGTCGTCACTTCAGTCATCTCTGCAGGATTCCTCTCTCACAGAGCTGGAAGGGAAGGTGGCCAGCGCTACGATTGGGGCAGGTGTGTCCACACAGGGGTCACATGGTATTAAACATGATTTGCAATGTTAAAGAAAGGCCTAAACCTTTTCTACGCTCTAGCTCCAACCTTACTTTACACATTTATAATATAGAAATATAGCAAAAGAAACAAAAGGACCAGCTGTAGTCAGACAGATTCCAGTGGGTGACCAAGTATAACTTATTGCAATTATGAAATGATTGGAATATAAATTGTTTTTGACAAAAGTGGTCCTGGCTGAAATGCTGAAAAGTCATGCAATCCAAACGTCCATCGTCTCTTATTTATATATTTTAGTTGCAGCACGTAAATTGACTTTGCTAGCCACAGAGTAGTAATAGTAGTACATACCCAATAATCATCATTTTCAAGGTGTGGTTGTGTATTTAGAAATCATGTATAACAAATGAAGCACTTTTTGACCTCTAGTAAAACTATATATATAGTATTTTGCTAACACGTATTAGCTAATAAATACTGTTTGATCTTAGTCTTGCTTTGAAGGAAGCTGTGAAACTCCTAATCTTTTTCTTATCATTTCATATGCATGTGTTTAATGATAGCCTGTGAGAGTTGCAACATTTGATTAGGATCCTTCCCTGCTGCGTTTGATGCACAACTTCCTTCTTCTGCCAGAGGAGATTTCTCACGTTTTGAAGCAAATCAAACTCAATTGCTCTCAAATTGGACCAAACCAAAACACAGTGTTTCCTACTGTTTTGTAACAGTGAAGATGATATTTATCATCATTATCTCATTATTACCTGGTTGTAATTGAGTGGGATTACCTTCAATTGCAAGGGATGTATACTCATATTATAAATAATAATGGCTTTGGTAAAACGGCCACAAAGCTACTACTACTATTTATCGAAAATATGTTTTAATATGATTTCTCTGTCTCGTCCAGATGACTCCAATGAGAAGACGGTGCTGCACATCGCCGAGGAAACTGATGACGACTTGTTGGCCAGCACACCTACGACACACACCACCGAAGACCTGTTCACTATAATACACAGGTTTGAAAATGCACACACATACCAGACATCCAATGCATATTTCAGACATACCGTACTATATTATGATTACAACAGACGCATTTCCTCTAAAGGCTGTTGGAATCTTGAATTCTCACAGCACAGTTGTTCTCAGCCATCACCGAGCTTATTATAACCCAGAACATGTGACGAAAAAACGCATTGTCTTGTTGAAAAGGTGTGAGGCGGACAGAACATAAGGTTCCCTAGCAACGGCTACACGTACAACGGGTTACTGCACGACCAGCGGCTCTTTTTTTGTCCTTTATTTTTTTCTTTTTTTTTTCAGAATCTCTCTCAGACACACACGTATATAGACGCAAAGACACAAAGAATCACAAAGGAAGCTAGTCTCTAAGCAACAAGTGTTTATGATTTTTACCTTGCATGATGCTGAAAATAGTTTGAAAGGCAGAGAAGAAAGGGTGAGGAGAAGAACGAGAGTCAATGTTTTCATCTCTTACAAGAAAGGAAGGAATCCCTTTTAATGTCGCGCCTTTTAGATTCATTCTCTAAAAGAAGAGATGTCAGTCTTAGCGTGAGTCGTAAATTGGAAGTAATTAATCAAAACAGCTGCAAACGGGGAATTTAAACTTGCTTTCTTTGTCTCCCATTATCTTATCTTACCTTCAGGTCGAAGCGAAAGGTTCTGGGTCGTAAGGAGCCATCCGACTCCTTCGGCAGCCGCCAGAGCTTGGTATCCCCGGTGAAGCACAGCACCAGCGGTAGCGATATCCGAAACCTGACCCTAGGCAGCAGTCAGAGGTCAAGCTCCCGCAACGAGAACTTCATGGCCCTGCTTCAGAAGAAAGGCAGCAAGTCTTCCAGCGGAGGGGCCAGAGTTTCCGCCATGGAGCTTCTCAAAAGCACAAACCCTCTGGCGCGACGGGTCACGGAGTTCTCAACCACCACATCGTCGACCGCTGAGGGAGGAGAGGCAACGTCCGGGAACGGCAAACCCAACGATCAATGAACGGAAGTATCGTTAACAGTATCATTAACCAGGTACCGTTTGCTGTCGACAAAGCTACCAACCAATTCTACAATGCGCCACCCACTGCAGATGGGGCCTTCTGACTAACGTGTCCAACCAGATCGCTCCAACTACTGATTGACCATTTGCACTGTCCAATCAAATTGGAGCACACTTTTGGACAAAATGGTCCCTCCCATGGTTGGAGCGCAATTGTTCCCTGTCCCTCTAGGAAAGCGAGAAAGCTGTGGAGAACAAAAGGTTGTTCTCACTATATTTTCAACGAAAGGTGGAGGCTTTGAGGTCATGCCTCAACACTGCACCATGTTTTCCTCATTGGGAATGTTTTCAGTAGGGGAGGCTGGATGTACTGATGGATGGGTGGAGCAGACGCCGGGGAATATGAAGTTGTACCGTGGATATCTTTACTCTTAGCTCCATCTGGATGACGACAACAAAAGTCCCTGATGATGACAATGGCTAACGTGTCTGAATCTGTAACCAATTACACTGATCCGCTAGTAGGATGGCCCAGAAGATCAGTAATCAAATGAATCCAAGAAACACACGGAATCAGACACAGAAGACGTGAGACTTTCAAATGATTCGTCTACGAAGCAAAACCCTCCATGCCAGTAGCACTACAGCACCGACACCTGTAGACCTATGAAATGAAGGGTAAATCATTACCGGTGTGACGAGGCACCCGAGAGAGCAAATACTCCTAAAAATCTCGGACACCGCGGCTCTGTCTTCTCTCTACGGTAAATGCGGTGACAACGGCAGGCATCAGCACTGTCATTTCCGATAGACAGAACTCTCCGTTTTGAGCAGACGAAGTGGAGGGGGTTTACGAAGAGAAACCACACGGGGGGGGGGGGGGGTTTTTGCCCCCAAACAAGACGAGGGGAGGCATGAGCATGTCACAGTTTTCGTTGCTCATTCTAGGAACACAAAACATTCCACGGAGGCAACCCGGCAAATGGACGACATTTCGGAACACAAGCACTTTTTTTTCTCCGTTGGCGTTGGACGTCGTTTACACGGCGGTCGCTGCGTTTTGTTCTTGAGGAACTCGTCAATCTTTTTTCTTTTTTTTTTGCATATATTTTTTCCAACACATGCTAGGTGGCCATATTCTGTACATGTTCAGTTGGATTGTACTGTATGTATCATGTACAAAGATAAATGTTGCGCATCTATCCACGACGATCATTTGCAGGCAAGACTAAAAATAGTGTACAGAGCAGCAAACAGCTTGGACTTCAAACTGCCCACGCCATGGAGGGAAAACACACACGGAAATACACACACAAAGACTGAGGAGTAATGCCATGGAAGACAAGAAGCAGAGCAAACCTATCTACACAAGCGCGTGTGTGTGTGTCCATTCGAGTGTGTGCGCAGACGAAATCATGCCTGTGGAGTTTCTGTACGGAGAGTATGAAGCAGGCCTGGTTATTAAACAGGGTTTTTATTCATTTTGGTCTCTGGTGACGGGACCAAAGGACTGTTAAAATCTACAAACAGACCAGAGGGGACCTAGTGGTGCATATGTGTGTGTTTGCACTTGTTTGTGTGTGTGTCCATGTGTGTGTACAGAGGGGAAGTGCCAAGAACAAATTGGGAAGAAGCGAGAGAGAGAAAGTGCATGCATGTGTCCTTCATGTGTTTGGCATTTTGTTGTGCACGTCCTCACTAAGTGTGTGTGTGTGCGTGTGTGGGTTTGTGTGTTCGCATCATCAACCCGTACGCCCACCCCTCACTTGTCTTGGGATAGGATCACAATGACCTAAGCTAGCCCCTCCCCGCTTCATCCTCGCGTTATGGAACCACAAAGGTTCGGGAACCCAACAGGTAATCGGGAATCGGGAGCATTCCAGATTCAAGAGGATTTGGGAACCGGCGGACGGCGGAAGCAAAAGCGCGCCAGAAAACCTAAAGGATTCGGGAATGATTGGCAGAGTTTAGGGAAATCTGGAACGAGGGAGTCTTGAGACGTCAAGCCTCTCGGAGCTGCCTGTTGGAAATCCCCTCCCTGCGTCTGTCCGTCCGTCTGCAGTGTTGCAGAGTGACGTTACAGGGTCGAATAGTTTTTGTTTGTTTTGCACCTCCTCCGTGCACATCTCATTGTCATCTCAGAGGGGATGGGAGGTGGCTGTCTGCGCTGCCCTTCCTCCTCCTCCTCCTCCTCCTCCTTTGATCACTGCTGGAGCACACACTCCATCTGCCGTCTCTCCATTTAGCATCATTGCTCTCTTACCTCCTCTACTGGCACATAGCACACACTCTCTTGCTCTTTCTTCCCCTATATACACGCAAACCTCTCTCTGTTTTTGCACGTAGCACCACCTCTTTATCTCCTCACCGCTCCCTTCCTCTTTTAACCTTCTCTCCATCCTCTCCTTGACCCGCTCCCATTTTCCGTTAACCTTCCCTCTTCTCTTCTCTCCCGTCTCTTTGCTCTCTCCTCCTCTTCCTCTTCACCTCCTCTCTGCATTCAGTCTATGCATCTGAGCTCGGCAGACGACACGACACCGGATGAATGTCAATGAATGACTGTTAAGAAAATAGACGCTGTGCTTAGCTTGAGAGTGCATAAACATATTTCTATCAGCGCTTATCTTCTGCCTTCTCTCTTTCTTGCTCATTGAGTTTTTATACTTTTTTCTTTACCTTCCTTTACAGTATCCATGTAAGATGGGATGAACATGGATGAATGAATGCATGAATGAATGAGTGGATAGGATCTGTGCACAAACACAGAAACAGACAGGGGTTTGAATGTGTTTTTGCATAAAGGACCTTGACTTTTGGACTGTGAACGAAACACCCTGTGGATTTTATTTTTGATCCTGGACCGACCCTCGGTTCTGGATCACAGTGTGGACGGTCCGATCATTCTGGATTAAAGACCGGTTCAGCTCTAACACCTGACTTACCCCCCCCCCACCCCCTGCATGAACTGGACCATGTAGAAGGGAGGAGGGAACCTCTCATCTCCTGAATCCAAGGCGGCAAACTATCCCTCGGTGCTATTGAGTCAGAGCTCCCCCTAGTGGACGGAAATACACACAACAACAGGAGAGTAAAAAAAAAAACAAAAACAAAAAACAAAAAAACTCCGTCACACACATCCTACAACAGTCCTTCAGGTATTCCATCATCCTGAAAAAAAAAAAAAGATGAAAATTTTAAAAATGCATAAATTATCACCATTTATGATGACTAGTCAAGTGACGCTTGTTTTAAATATTTAGTGAATGAAAAAAGATAAACCTATAAAACTCTGTGTTTGTTTGCCTTGTATACTGAATTATGGGCGTGTTGCTGCAGCGCCTAGTGTGTTTTGTTTTTGTTTTATTTGTTTTATTTTATAATAATTATTTTTTTATTTCAGCTGCCTTGGTAGTACACACACAAACACAACCTTTGCTAAATCGGGCCCAAATAACAAGTAAAAGTATAAAAGGGAGCATTTGTGTTTGATCTGAATAGTTGCCCAAATTAGCATTTTTATGCAGGTATACAGAGTAGTGATATTTTTCCCTCAGAGCAATCGCATATCTGAGATCATATAGGTGGAAAGGATGGGATGGGAAGAAGAGAGAAGAGATTTGTTGTTTCCACACAATAACGACAGGGAATAAAAATAGTGTGCTATCAGAGATGATGCTTCAGTTTTCAGAGTGTTCAGGATCAACAAACAATAGTGTAGTTTTTATTTCATCCTACGTAGACGGATGGCAGATATCTTCAACAGAGCACATTTGGTTTGACAGGTCTTTTAACGGGACGGTAATCAGAGGTACAGATAAACAAAGAAACATATGGGTACACTGGTGAAAAGGTTTGCTATTCCTTTTTGTAGGGATGCAAGTATTTCTTTTTTGCAGTTTTTACAAATGTTCTTCAGACACCGAGTGGCCACGGAGGCAGAAATAATCACATCGGTTGGTTAGTCGTTAACGGGCGGAGCCAAAGAGCCGTACTGCCAACTTGGTGCCATATTTTTGCAACTTCTTAGTCGTCCTCAAGGGCAACTAGCAACAAATTTACAACAGGAGCAATATGTTATCAATCATTTCTTCCTATTTACAACGTGGGAAAAAAAATCTGGTTCCTTAGTCCCACCCATTTGAGGGTTAAACAACCAGTGAGATTATTTCTGCAACCAGAGCAACTTTGCCTCCAAGAAATTTCTGCAGAACTATATTACCAATCTCTAAAATATGCTGACAATATATTATATTGAAAATGACGTTTCTATAAAGAGGAAAGAGAGCTGACAAGAGGAATATATTGAATATTTAATCCATTATCCCGTCGTCAGGAGGACAAGCAGGGAAGAGAGGAAGGAGGGGAAATGAGGTTGCGGAGCAGAGGTTTGATTCTGCTGAATGTGGGGATTACCACGCCGAAGTTTATATGTATTCCATCATCTTTTCCTTCACCTCCTCTCTCCCCTCTCCTCGGCTGCCGTGTGACTCAGAGGAGTAATCACGTTAAAAGCTTTTCCCTCTCTCTCTCTCTCTCTCTCTCTCTCTCACTCACTCACTCTCTCATTTTCTTCCCCGCTAAGTGATAAAAGGTATGGGAAAGCAAGAAAGGCTTGAGCGCTGCAATCACCCGTTAATTAATTTGGTTTAATTTTACAGTCGGTCTCCGCAGATTCGGAGCGGCCAAATAGCGACCTGTTGCTAAGGGACCCAAATAAAAGTTGGCCGTGTGGAAAAAGGTAAAAAAGGGAAGTTGGAGACTTGGCAGGGATGATTTTCCCTTTCAAGCCAACATAAAGATCACGGTTTATCTGAATGAGATAAACAAAGCCGAGTTTGTGTGAACAGCGTGTTTACGGTAATTTGTAACATATATTGAATAGAGCTACTACAGCGAGACCAGATGCCAGACCAGCGTTAGCAAATCAAACAATCCCCTCAGGCTTAAAACTTCAAAACAACAAATTCAACCACAAGCCATCACAGTATTTGCAAAAGATTTACAAATATAAACTACTACACAAGTTAAAGCTGTAGAGAAATCTACCACAATGGGCACAAAAGCTTTAAAACAAATGCAATAGTCCAGCAGATAACTGAACCGAGAACTTCACTTGTAATAAATTCACTCCTTCACTGTGGCACTTTCACCCACAAAATGCCACAAAACACAATGGAACAGTTATCTGCTGTTTCCGAGTACGAAATTTAGAAATCTGAATTTTCAATTATAACTAAACATGTAAAACAAAAGTCCACTCATGGTAATAAGAGTTGACAAACCTGACAGGTCCTGACAAAAGTGTCAGATTTCGGTGCCTCAAGCTTTTCGTCTTGGTTGCTGAAGTGTTTAATTAGCCTGACGATATGATGGTCTGAAAATGAAGGAAAACTTTGAGTGTCTCAAATTTAGTTGGATTCCTAGTCAGATTCAGGCCTCAGTCTTAAGTCCATGCAAGGTCCATACATAGCTTTGCTGTGATTCCCAGGATTATTGGATTATTTTTTGCTGTAGCTCGACACGACACAGCAGTTTTCACCTCAAAGTAAAAACTCAAAAAGCAATATATTGTTCAAATTTCAGCGATTTTGTCACTTTAATCCACAGATGAATCACATATCACATATCGCAAATCACATATTTAACAATTGATGGCTTTGTTGTTGCATTTTACAGAGATTTGTCCCTTAAAATTTTTGAAAGAGCACGATCTGTTTCCCAGTTTTTTAGTAACTCGGGGTTGCATTGGTTGCTAACTTTTCAATTGTGTGGTCCAGCTTTATGAGAGAGTGAAAGAGGGTGAAAAAGCGATAGAGAGAGAGAGAAAGAGATAGTGGCTGCAGATTTGGGCCAAAGAGCATCTTACTTCTTTTAAGGAGTGCCAGAGGGGTGAGGTTTACTGTGTTTGTACATTTCAGGGGTACTATGGAGTTGGCAAGCAGCCCATCTCAAAAAACTGATGTCCTATGGTGGTAAGCTCCACCCTCCTGCCACTCCAAGCAAAGTAAAACAAAGCCCCACCCCCCCCCTACCTCCCCTCCGAGCCCTAATTTAAACCCCAGTGTTGGGGGCTGTGTACAGGCAGCGTATTAAGACACAGAGATGATTAATTAGAGAGACGCAGAGAAAGAGAGACAGACAGAGTTATTGGAATTATTCTATTTTTGTTATTCCTCATTGAAAAAGACATATTTAAAGGAATATTCCATGTATGTATTGAATAACCTCTGTTTCCCTGCCCCATCCAATGGTGTGATCTGTATCTGCGAGGTGGCGTCACACACAAAAAAAACGCTTCCCTCCGCAGCTCTGCGATGCCAATGTGATGAAATTATTATATCATTATAAATAAATTATTTTTCTTGCTTAAAAAAAAAAAAAAAAAAAAAAGTGAATGTTTGCTTTTGCATCTTTTGTTTGTGCTGTCTGCCCTGAATGTCTTCAAGGTTACTTTCTGAACCGCTATTAATGAGTTTCCCCAGGAGAAGCAACAACGGTGTTGTTAACTGGCCGCTTCTGTCGACGCGGTGAAACGTGAGAAGGCAACTAAAAGCTCTTGATCCGAAGATTATAATCATTATTTACGTATTTTGAATACTGAATGTACGTGGAGCAGAGGCTGGTTTATGAAAGAAACATTTCTACATGACAGAAACCACCTGTGATTCCAGTGTAACAGACCAAATTTCATTTTTGTTTCTGAAAAAAAAATATAAAACCTTGAACATCCTTAAGGACAAGTTTGGAAATTTTGAATCCTGCTGGTTTTTTATAAAAAACAAACAAACATGAAGTTTAGTTAGTGCAAAGTATTAGTATTACTCCTGTTGAAGCCTTACCTGTCTGAACCTTCAGCCACCTGGACCAGAGGCTCCATTTGGTCGTGTGGACGGCAAATCCATGGAAGTCCAAGAGAGGACGGGATTTCAAGGAATGGTGCATTCAAGCACCAAGCTATATACAATACTGTATGTGTATGTTTTTAGTGGGAAAAAACCCTTTATTAACACTTTGCATCTTTGTGTTTATATGTAGAATCCCTTTTTAATTTTAAGTAAAAGGGCTAGACTAAATCATGAGCACTGGAAGACTGTGACAGGGCTGTCCACATACTTTTGGCCATGCAGTGTGTAATTAAAGAGTCATTGTCATGTTTTTCGGTCCCAAAAAGCGAAACTCTCCTTCAACACTCCTTGCATGTGCTGAAAATCAAAGATTGATTATATATAAAGCAGTTTTTGGAGGAACTGTGGATGAAATGTTCCTTTAATCCGTGAATCCAGATCGACGCAGCTCATGGTTTTTATTTAGAAGTATCGGGTTCCCACCCTGAGGTGAGTCTGGAGTTGTATCTGTGTTTCCGTTGAGAACGTGCACGCTGTTAGCTGTTAGCTGAGGATGGATGTTTTCATAATTAGCTGCACTCATCTCCAAAACACAACGAGCCAGTGTTCACTGCAAAAACAAACTCTTGTAATTATCTGCCCCAGTCTTCTCAGGGATGTCTCTGTCTTTGTGTGTGTGTGTGTGTGTGTGTGTGTTCCTGTGTTTCTGTCTTTGTGAGGACCATATCATAGTTTTTACACTTTGTGAGGACGTTTGTTTTGGAAGGACATTTTATCTGATCTTCACTTCCTTTAAAGAGCCGTTTTAAGCTTCTAAGATGTGGTTTTAGGGGTGAGGGGTGGAATTAGGTTTTCGGTTGGGGTTAGAGGCTGGGGATTACATTACGGCTCATGGGGGAGGGGGGGTTGGGGGGGGGGGGGGGGGGGGGGGGTCCTCACGAGTATAGCAGTGTGTCTACAAGTACAAATGCTCGTGTGTGAGTGTGGGTTCAGGTGCTCTATCAAGGCTGCTTCATGTTCCAGCCCTGTAATGACATCCTCTCAGTTAATTGCATCCTTCCTCTTTTGACACACACACACACACACACACACACACACACACACACACACACACGGGGACACAGAGAACAAGTATCTCTTGCTCTGTGTTGACTCACTGTCTTTTTGTTGAGCTCTGGAGCCATCTACTGGATGAATGATGTCAGTGCTTCCCTTTGTAGAAGTTGAGGAAATGCACAAATTTGATAATATGTGAAATTTGATTTATTTTTTTGAAACTATAACTGATCGATTAGATGAAAACCTGCTCTGAGATGTTATTAATTGCACATTTCATCAGGGAGGAGATCAAATATGAAAGTAGGACGCTAAAACCTGGAGGCATGATTTAGTCTACAGATTTAGTATCTGTAAAATGTTCAGATTATCATTAATTTTATTGAAATTATGTAACGAGGGGCATCCGGTGACTGAATGGTTAAGGCTCCTACCGCACAACCGCAACACCCACAGTCTTCCTGCCCAGGAGACCCCTGTTGCATGTCATAACCTTCTCTCTTTGCCCTTGTTTCCTGTCTTTCTCTACACAGTCAACCATAAAATAAAGGCTAAATGCAAAAGGAAAATCTTTAAAAGTAATGAGCCAAAGAAACGACTTGAGGACGACCAAAGTCCCAAAAACAATCGGGTTTTGCATTAAAATTAATTTGCAGAAGCAGAATATTAAAATTAAAAAATGAACCCAGCACAACAAACAACCATCAACTGGTGAAGCAGGTTTTTTGAGCTGACAGCAGAATGATTAGCAGTGGCCATCTTTAAGGTTTAAGAATCTTTTTTTCTTTCTCTGACTTGATTTTAAATAAAATGTATTTAAATATAATCAGATTCTGTATTTTAAGTGGTTTACTACCCTCTCTGGTCTGTACTGATGCACCACACCTAACAGTGATGTCACAACGTACTGACCACTGACACGTCTACTCCACTGCAGTACGTTGAGAGGTGAAACCACAAACAAGCTTTGGTTGCTCTTTAAAGATGAAACTGACTAACAGGAAATCATAAGTTGACGTGATGTTGATGCTAAATTTCCTTGAGACAAATATTAATTAAAAAAATGTTCTTTGCTGCTTGTGATTAAACTAGATTTTTCATTTTCTGTGTGAACCCCGACAACAATTATCCTGATGAATTTTAAACACGAAGCATCAAATATAATTTCTTAAACCATGAACAGAACCAGCACAATGTAATTAAATAGAAACCAATATGAGTTGATCCATAACATGACGATAACATGGATATTTTAATGTTAATGGGCCTGTAATACAGATAATGTGGGGTAAACAGACTTAAATCTGTTTATATATAGATATTAGTAAAGGCCATGAACTGTAAGCACTTTGAAAGTGGTGTGTGTGTGTGTGTGTGTGTGTGTGTGTGTGTGTGTGTGTGTGTGTGTGTAAAAGTGTGTTCAGCAGAGTGATTACTGTAACAGCTTCATAATAAAATGCTTGGGTTTAATTACATTTCTCTCTCCAGTGGCTCACACGTACACACAATCTTTTTGCGCACACACACACACACACACACACATGGGGGGGGGGGGCTCTCTCATCAGGGCCAAACTACCAAGCTCCACTCTTCCTGTTTCTGACAGTGGAGAGCACGCCATGTTATCTATGACAGACACACACACACACACACACACACCAGTGGCTGTAGCGAACACAGGAAGAACTGACAGCAATCTGCACTCAACAGAGAGACCGAAAGAGTGAGATGAGAAACTGGCTTCTCCTCCTGGTGAAGGTGCTTTTCAAATTGAAACATGTTTCTCAATTCGTATAAAAAACAAGGGGAGAAGATGATCGGAAAACCTGCCAAAAAAATACTGATGAAGAAGAAGAAGAAAGAAAGAAAGGGATCAGTTTCGCAAAGCAAAGGAGGGAAAAAGAAAGAGATTAAATTGCTGGAAAAGGGGGGAGAAAAAAATTGAGAGGAAGTGGAACCAAAACAGAAAAAGGGAGGGACAAGGGACTGAAGTCATGTGGGGAGGAGGGAGAGGAGGGAGAGAAGGGAGAGGGGGGAGGAGTAACGTCAAGTACAGGAGAGAAGAAGGAGGAGAGAAGAGAGAAGAAGCAGCAGCATTAGAAAGAGAGGAAGCAGCAGAGGGAGGAGAGACAGTCAAAGAAGAAGAGGATTTTCAACACTGTAAACATCTGGGCTATTTGGAGTACCTGAGAGGGCGAGGAAGGGCCACACACACACACACACACACACACACACACACACACAGAGAGAGTCCTGACTAATGCTCCTACTGGATGGACCGACGCTGCTCACATCCACACCTCCAGCTGTGCACACAGGAGATCGACCTGTGCGACTAGACATGCATTTCTACTATGTGGTGGGTAACACATGGCCCTGTGCGTGCGTGTGTGTGCGTGTGTGTGTGTGTGTGCGTATATTTCTGTCTTTGCGTGTGGGTGAGTGTGTTTTTTTGTGTGGTGTTTCTCGTTGCCGTGCAACCACAACATCTCCATTTCTCTTACATTATGTGGAATTTGCTGACAGGCTGCAAATACGTCTGTGAAATAATGCTGTGAAAGCAATAATAGGAAAGCATGAGCTTCTTTTTCTGCTAAAACTTGTTGATTCTGTGAAGAAATTGGGCTTTAAGTGAAACTAAACACACTTTTTTTTTTGTCCATTTCAACTTGTGATCCACTTTATTCATGAAAATATGTAAATTTAATGCGTAAAGATAGATGAAATGAGGAATTAAAAAGCATTGTTCATCAGTGACAAGTGTAGTTCCTTGAACATCCATGCTTTTATTGCTTTAAACTCAGGCTTTTATTTCCCCCTAGTAATCCTAAATGAATAAATCTCCAACTTTGCCGTTACACCCAGAGACATCAGTCCTGAAAATTAAAAAAAAAAAAAAAAAAGTCAAATCACTTCTTCGTTGGTCTGTGAATGTTGTGAATGCTCCCCTGTGGAATTGGATTCAAGGCTCCACCTCTGTTAGTTTCATAGTTGCGGTTAAAAATAATCATCATCCAGTGGCAGAAACCCAAGAAAAACCAAAAAAGCCAATCAGTTGTTCCCTGGCCTTGGCGCCTATCTGTCCACCGAAATGATGTTTTAGATTCTGAAGTATAAACATATAGGAAAGATAAGAAGTACAGCTACAGGCAAAGGTGGTTTCTAATTAGGTTTACTTCTACGTACAAATACGAAAAGACAGAAAGAGGTGACAAGTGTTTAATGGTTGCGTGGAAACCTGGAGCTCGTTTCCTGAAAGCTCGTGATTCTCCTTTTTTTTCCTCAACTGTACATTTATGGCCTCAAGCATGAGAAGGCAATCTGACACTACGGTTAAAGTAAAGGAACTTAATCCGGATACATTGCTAATTCTGGGTAATGCCTCGGGTTAATTTAGATGAGATAATATTAATGGGAAACATCTTTATATTAAACTAAACGTGGCTCTGGAAATGCATTCATTAGAGGGGAAGATCTGTCCTGGTGCAGACGATTGATCTCGATCATGTCTTTGCAGGTGCTCCAAACTAACGGTCTCAATCTGTTCTTACCGTGTTGCACGATAATCTGAGAGTCCCCTTTATAGTTTTTATACTGCTTTTCCTCTCAGCATGCTGTATACTGATCATGCACAGACACATTAACTCATTTTTTAGTTGATAGCTGATACTAAACAGCTGATACTTCCCCCTGTGGCCTGTTAAACCTCACTGTAATGTGCAGTGACCCGGTGTAGATTAACATTATTGATGGCACAGAAGCCGGCTTTTATGGCAGGGAAACGTGATACCAGCCGTGCGGAGTTAAAAGTCAACATTATTTTAAAGATGCATTAATCAATATTTGATTGCGTGTGATGTAAAAGTAGATGTAATTTAAAACACTCACTCACTCCCTTGAGTTTTCCTTAACGCTTTAGCGTCTTTTTTAGCTCGTAATTTAGGTTTTAGGGGTTGCAGCTTTAATGTTTTGCGTCACTCTCACCGCTCTCAGTCAGCTTTAATAGTAACAGGAGGTAGTTTTTAGCTAGAAAGTTCAGATCAACCCATTGTTTCCTACCTGCACAGCACCAAACAGCAGAGAGACACAGCTAGCTGCTAGCTAGCGAACATTCAGCAGCTAAAGAGGCTGATATTTCCCTCAGGAGCTGGTAGAGACTAAACACAGAGCCAAAAACACAACTTCTCACAGATGCTAATGTTGCTCTATGTGTGTGAACGATGTGTGAGTTTGGCAACTGTTTGCTGACATGTTAACCACTGAAACTTTATAAGGTGATAATGTCAGTGTTGTGTTTACTGCTGCTTCTCAAGTGGCCAAGAAGAATTTAAATAAGCGCTGGAATAACTAAGAACCAGCTCGTGAGTTTACAGTAATAGTCTTTCCTTCCATTAAACAGCAGTTAAATGAAATGTCAAAGTTTTTGTTATTTGTTGTTATTTTTTTATCAGCTCATGCAGTTGTGGTGAGAGCTGAAACAGAAATGTGTGAAGCATCTGAGCGTTGCAGCAGGTAGGATGTTAACACCACACAGAGCCAGTTACTGTTCTGTTAAACGTGGCTGCGCCCTTTTACAATCTACAGTGTGTATTAATGTTCAGTTAGCGTGTGTCTCTGTAAAAGGGCGGGTCAAAGGTTGATCAACGTTGCAGCGTTTGTGATGCGCTATCTGTGCTGTAAGATTAGAGTCGGACTCACGTCTTATTGAAATGTTTGACTCTAATTCGTATAAATCCTCCACTGTGTGGATCCTGCATGAAACAGTTCAGGTGCATTGAGTTCAGCAGGACGAGGCCTGACCCGTCTTGTGCCATAGGGGTGTCACGATCTATTTAGATTTGTTCTCTTTTCCGCTCCCATAGAAGATCGGTAAATAAGGGCTGCCAAAAGGTGTGTGATTTATTGTTTTTTTAAATGAAAGTTGGCTCAGGTGCTTTTTTCTCACATGCAGGTTTTTTGCAGAAGCAGTTGATGAGTGATGAATCAGCATGCACGACTTTTGATTTTTAAGATATCATCAAACCGTGATGATCAGCACATCAAAAATTTGCATATCGCCACATTTAAGCGGCAATTAACTTTTGTGGTTTTCCCATTTTTTGGTGGTTTTGGTTTTGATATAAAATAAACCATATTAACAAGTCACTTCTCCTCATAGTGAGACATGTCTTCTTCTTCCTCTACCAGTAAAGTCTGGTCAAGGACGAAATCGCTCTTGGAGGAGCCCTTTGGTTTTGGTTTTAAAGGACCAGACAGAGCTGAAGACTTGAGTCACAACTAAGTCACAGAAATGAGGATTTGAAACTTGTCTTGTCCTGAACTGAGACTTGTATGTAATGTAAATGAGGCCTGACTGCCTCCAGGCTCTGAGAGAGGTTCAAAGATGGCCGATGATAACCTGGGAGAAAGTTCTTGCTGTCAGAAACTTAGGACGATCAGCTCACGACGTGACTGCTGCTGCGACGTACGTCTACTCACTGACAAATCTTAACCAACAAACCAACGTCTCTCAAGCTCTCTTTGCAAAATTGTCTTCCCAAGTCGGCCTCTTTTCCTGAGCCACGATTGGATCCACATTCTCCCTCTTCTCTTCTTCTTTGGATTATGAGCTTCATTGTTTGCCACTGTAGCAGCACAGACGGATGACCCACGCTGGTGACCTTTTATTCTTGTATATTGACTTGCGTCGTAGCCTGAATATTTGCTTAAACCTCTGCATTGATAGCACTTGGTCTTGGTCTTGGAATAAGACCGTAAAAGGGTTGTTTTTGCCCAACTACACACCTCAAATTATATTCATTACACCTTTGCATTTCATTGAGTCAGTTATGTAACAAACACCAGTAAACGAGCCTTGAAAGGAAAATGTTCAGTTGCTGGAAAGGGCTCGAGTCATTTGCTTCTGTTTTGTCAATTAGCTGCTGAAATAATAAAAAAAAATGATCAAACCAAAAAAAAAAAAAATCTGGAAGGTGCCAAATGTGAGTTTTTGGGTGTTTTTTTATATATTTTTTGGCTCTAATTTGGCAAAAGTTTGCTAGAGAGAAGTGAGAGCAGATGCGTGAGGTATGTGCTTGTGCTTGTGTAACCGCCTGCGAGTGCAACAACGTGGTCACTTCTCTACGAAGGAAGATTGAGAGGCTCTGCCATCTGCTTTGGAGCATCACTTGGCTGCGACGGACAAAACCAAGTCCAGCTAAATCTTAAAGTTAATAGCACACGTTTAGCACTCCTCCTCCTCCTCCTCTCTCTCTCTCTCTCTCTCTCTCTCTCTCCGGTTCCTTCCTCACAGACATTACCAGACAGCTGCATCACTTTCCTCTCAAACCATTATTTCTGCATCTGCCCATCTGTCATCTCTTGTTTCGCTCTCAACAGAACCTTTCTCTCTCTCTCTCTCTCTCTCTCTCTTTTTCCCGCTCCGCCGCAGCCTCTGTCACGGTTACGTGCAGCTTGTATGGCTCAATCACATTTCCTGCTTGTCTGTTTGATTTGTGAATCCGAAGTCCGAAATGTTATTTTGCTCCAAGAAAGGGCCAAATCCCATTAAAGTTCCCGGTATCTCGAGTCACACGGGGTCATGGTTATGGGCCGGGAGCTGCGGCTTTGACCTCTGCACCCGGTGCAGTAGCTTGTTTAGTTGTTGGTGAAGGTTTTCATGCTGTTGTTGAGGTTTATGAACCGTCAAGTATGAGCTTTAAAGGTGAAGGATGCTTGACTTTCTAGCTGTCAGTCTCTGTTCTGGACACAAACGGATCTGAACCTTTGTCAGAAGCGAAGCTGCGAAGCTTCGTTCGCAGAGGCATCATTTAAGTGATTTAATCAGCCTGATTTTGAGACTTGATCCAAAAAAAAAAAGAAGAAAAATGGAGAATGGTTTGTTTTTTAAAATGCTGTTTTAATTGGTGTGTGTCGATATGTGGGAGGTGTGAGGGTGGTGAAGGTCTGTTGTTGTTATTGTTGGCAAGATGTTCCCATTGCTCCATTGTTCTTATGTGGCTGCTAAATTACATCATTATTTTCTGATCGTCTGCTCCAGGGTGAAAATAAAATAATAAAGCATCTAAAAATTAATAACCTATGAAAACACTCCACTGCTGTCGAGGTCTGTTTGTACTGGAACTACTTTACACCAAAGAAATAGTCCTGAACTCTGTTTGCCTTGAGGTCTGTGGATTATTCTACAGAAGCCCAGAAAGGAAAGGAAGAAAGAAAGAACTTAGAAAAATCAGTTGGAGGTTGTTTATACAGATGTTTTTTGTTGTTTCCAAGGTCCAGAATGAACTTTGACCTCATCTTTAAGTCAAAATAAAGTGATCAGAAAAAAGCAGACTAAAAAACAGCTACTAAACAGACCTTAAGGTGAGATTGTTTTATCAACAGAAGTCCAAAAACCAACAATCAAAAATATCTTCATGGCTAGATACCACCAGAGTTAAGTAAGAAAAATATGCTTTCATGTAATTGTAGGTGAACGGACCCTTTAATGAGCTCAGCTGCCTCCTTCAGGGTCAATGCCCTCCTGGTTCACCTCAGCCACCAGGAGCCAATCAGGAGGCAGAAGCTCCTTCATCAAGCCAGTTAGCTGCAGCTGTGTCCAACAGGTACTTCCAGCTTGTGTTGCAGAGGCAAACTTACAACCACAGCCACAGTCATTATGCATTCAATCGTCACGGCACAAGCCTTTGCCTGACTGAGTGAGATTAATGTTCAGAGAAAAGGCCCCCGAGAGATAGAGGAGGAGGAGGTCGGAAATATGACAACAATCTCACCACATTTCCTGTCCTTCTCTACTGGGAAAAAACAAAAGTTATATATATATATATATATATATATATATATATATATATATATATATATGCAAAAGCTGCAGATGAAAACTGTCCAGACCACGTGACGTCTCAGTTTGAAGTTGGGGAACAACGTTGACTGTGGTAAGAATCTTACACGTGCTTTAATCTGATCTTCTCTGGTAGAAGTGAACCATGTTTTAGAGCAATGCATGCAACTTCTCTTAATAATAGTCATACTTTTTATTTATATAATTGTTTCAACACTGTGCTGTTAATGCTAAAATAAATGAGACTATGTTGAAAAAGAAAGATAGAAATAGAGCAGAGAATGAAACGATTAAACAGTGAAACACTGAAAAACACACAAAATGATTTTAGAAAAACTATTCTACTATGAAAGCGAGTAATTTGAAAGACGTTCTTCTTATGTTCTTGCTTTTACCTGGTTGTGATTTACAGATGAAACCTTCATCTTACGTGACTAACTCCTTCAGGAAGGAGTCGCTTTACATTTTATAGCCTTTAATTCATCTCTGGCTACGTGCAACATGAGCTGATCTTTTTTTTTTTTTTAAGGAAATCAGACGATCTGCAGTCTGTGCGTGGAGTTATGTGTTTATGCGCAATGATTTCTTCTTCTTCTTCTGCTGCTGCTGCTGCTGAGGGTGTTGCCTAATGTCTTGGATGCTACGCTTCATAATGAGCACCATATGTCCCATGAGGGGAAGATGAAGCTGAAGGCGTATAGAGAGAGGTGGTAAAGATTTAGAGGGATGATATGATGATATAGGGGAGGATGGGTCGTCGGTGATGAAAGAAGAAACATGAGAGTGTGATGACAGGGATCTTTTGACCTCAGGCTCCCACCACAAACCTCCACCTTCTCTCGGGTGTCACCTCCAGTTCCTCTCAGGTTTCCTCCTGCCTCAGATAGAAACATACACCCAGAGGAGTGTTCTGTCCATATCTACTTTTTGTTTTATCTACTGTCTCTAAGAGTCGACCAGGGGAAGCACAAAAGACTTTCTTTTCTCTATACCTGGGCAGCATGGAAGTCGGTCTTGCGAAGGTAAGACTCTACAAATCTTAGCAGCAGTAAAACGTTGCAGAAACTCTGAAATTTTGACTATTAAATCAGTTTGAAACTCCTATAATACCTTCGATAAATTGTAGCATTTCCCGACAGGAGAGTGTTTGCTTTTCTCCAGAGGGCTTTGGAAAATCATGACTCATTAATTTTTTAAAAAACCGGTAACTCATCATTGTGCTCAGTGTTTCCAGAGTTGGCTGTTGATGTGCGTCCATGCCCCCGCTCCATCTTTACCCGTTCTGGCTGAAGTGCACTATTTTCTTTGTAAATATAATTTTCACTATTGTGCAATGACTAACTCGGATCCCATGATATGTGTTTGTGGTTGGTCTCTGGTGCCCTCACAGATGGTAGAGAAAGCTTCCATGATTTTGATTTCCTGCTCCAGACACTTGATAAGTTGTAGTTGATGATTCTGGCTGGATTTTAAGATTGTTGTTGTTAATTCTGGAAGCTGTCACTGCAGTTTATTTCTTATTTTTCAGTCTTTGTTTAAGTATTTTTTTTGTTGCCTGCAGCTTGTTTACTCCCTGGATTTATGGGTTAAAGCATCAATCTGGTGTTATTCTATATCGTCCTTACTGAAGACGTAAATCTACAAAAGTGAAGTAAATGCTGCATTTGTTGGGGACTATTTTCAGCTGCGGATTAATACACATTTGGTGAACTAGTGAGCATTTACAGCAGCAGGACGTTTTGTTTTTTCCTTGGATTTATTCACAGTAAGAAGAATGTCCCATGAGGCTTTGACAGCGAGCTAGAGGCTAAGACTCATGGGAAATGTAGTTGTTGAAAGCTAATCAGAGGTGATCAGATCTTAACATCTAGTGGATTCACCTGCAGGAACATTGTTGACCCAGTGATTGAATGAATCTCACTGAAATGTGACTTCCCAGTGTGCTGCAGTTCATTAATGTGTTCACCACAGATAAGTCACTGATTACCACGATGGCTATAAATGAAGAGTGACAGCAGTTTCAGTGAGATAAGATATGACTCAGCTTTACCCAGATTGACCCTGATGGTGGTTCATGCGTGACTCATGCTGAACCTCTGTTTAACTATTCTATGATTTCCCAAAAGTCTTTTTCGATCAGCTGTTGGTTACTTCCTCCTTTATTTATTTATTTATTTTTTTAGTGCAAGTTTTAAATGTGTGGGTTTGATTCACTGTAATGTTAATCTCCACCCGGTTTAACATTAAAAATCTGTGCAGACAGACGGAACAACAGTAACTGTGTTTTTACATTTTAACATTTACAGTCGGTTCCCTCCACGCTGCGCCCTCTCTGCTCTGGAGATGCCTTCAAGGTGTTTCTGTGCAGCTGGTGTATGTGGTCATCCGTGTGTGTGTGTGTGCGTATGTGTGTGTGTGTGTGTGGCTGCAGCAGTGGTTTGTGAGTGAGTGCCAGCGCCTTCAGGGTGTCCTCATGAACAGACTGTAATCTCCCATCAGTCGTGCTCGGAGTTACATAACCAGCGTTCAGTGGGTACGTCCAGCTGCAGAAATGAGAGGAATAGTCATTTGTGCTATAGCGCTGGTAACTTAATGTTCTTACCCCTGAAAGGACTTTATTGCAACACATTAAGTCAGTGTTGGCTATCACTGAGTTGTTTATTGTTAGGTTTTATTGTGAAATCTGTCTTCTCCCACAATGTCATATAAATGACCCTGTGGTGGTGGCAGTGATTAGGTGAATTAATCGTGCTCTGGTGCAAATGTTGCCTGTTGTGTGGATGTTTTTAAGCTGATATCATTTGAGAGTTTAACAAACTTTAGATGTAGATGGTATATTATGTTGTAAACGTGACAAAAATTGTATGTGCTCTTTGATGGATGAGATACGAGATGGTTTTCTAAATTCGCTTAAACATATCTGGCAAACGTATACGCTGATATGAAGATATCTGACATAAGCTAATGTCGGCCGATCAGATCTGCCGTGCTGATGTATCAGCCGTGAGTCTTTTGTGAGCTGCATGTGTTGAGCTGCCTCTCGCAAGTTGAAAAGGAGATCTAAACCTAAACTTTTCCTTATGCAAATGTGATATATATACATTTAGTCAATTCCCATATATGAAATATGTGCACATATGAAATAAAAGCACATATTTAAATATGAAACCTAATTGGAAAGTGGAACAGTTTGATAGACGGTATTGACATGTACGTCTAGCCCATACAAATATATATGTATGTTATATTGTAGGCATATGTTACATAAATATATATCCATCCCAAAGCCTGGCAACATGTGACGTTAACAGTTAGGTCGGAGAACATGTTTCCAGAATGAGAAGTTAGACATGTTTTAAAACGAATGAGCAATTAATGAAGAAACATTTTATGTATGTTATTTTTATCTCGTATGATGACATCACTCTTGATGTCATATATTACACTTCTGCTTGGGTTTACTTCCCATGTGTGTCCGTTCCAGCACGTTAAGGATAATTAGAGATGATTTTGCGTGTCATTGCCCTTTTAACATGTGAAGGATGTTCTGTTCTCCGAGAGGACTGTTAAACCTCTCGAATGCAGGAGCCAAGTCTTTACTATTATTGTTTGGGCTTATTTCGCTCTCGGAGAGAGAGGATTTTCTCAGCACATGGTGAAGACAGCGATTCATTGCTGGAGTTTTGTCTCGGGATTCACGCTGGTGATGCTCGTTGCCATGTGGCAGCCTGACAGAGCGAGGAACTGTGGCATGTTTTGGCGTCCTGACCTGCGAGAGGAGCAGATTATTGTTTCGCAGAGTCTCGGTTTATTGATAATAAAACTGTCCTGCTGTAAGCTGTTGTTGTATTACTGAAGAAGAAATCCCACTACAAAGACCCAGTGAGCCACAGAGCTCCGTCCTTTTCCAACAACTATTAAAAATTCATCAGTGAGCCACACTGCAGCATGCTGCTTGCTTCTGTAAACACACTACTGATCCCTTCTTTGATTAATGTTTGGTAAAAAACTACAATACCCAGCTGTTTAAAGGTCCCATATTTTAGTTTTATAGTGTTTTATTTGAAGTGTTGATACCCATAAGAAGAAATCAGAAGAGAGGCTCAGAGCCCCCTCTCTTTCCTCTTGTTTCCTGAGTGATCTAATAGAAATATAGCAGATTTGTGACATCACAAAGTTACAGGAAGTCCTGACAGCTGTTTTTTAAGGCTGAGTTTCTGTATCCAGGCTGTGTGCGTTTCTCTGTGGACTGAGGCTTTGATACTTTCTCAGTATTAATATAGAACCTAGACCTGATCTATAATCACACTACACTACCCCATTCTCCACTTTGATACTTTTGCATCACATTTCCATGTAATGGAGGATTTTAACAGGGATTCTCCTCCTCTCCTCTCTGTGAAGTTGTGTGTGGAGTTGGGGAAATGGCCGAGCAGCTTGTTAATCAGTAGCTGAAGAGACACTAATCACTCTCTGCTCCGGAAAGGATGGATAACATCTGAATCGTGTGTGTGTGTTTTTTTTAACATGTGCATGCATGTGCAGGCACTCAGATTGCACGACTGTAGAGGTGTGTGTGTGTGTGTGAGAGTGTGTGAGAATAGCTTATTTCTATCCTGGGTAGACCTGTACTGAATTATGGCAGGAAAACCACACGATTCCCACTTTCTTAACCCTCAGTGTGTTTAGTCTCCATGTAAATCTGAAGCCAAGGACAGGAAAGAAAACAATGGAAAGTGGAGGAGACAGTTTCCATCTTTTTTTCTTTTTTCTTTCTCTCTCTCACTCTTTTGCTCTGTCTTTGTGTTTATATTGTGTGAAGTGAGTCAGAAAGAGTCATTAGAGAACCAGACCTACATTTTTATGCAACTCGCACAATGAAAAACAGTGCAGTGATGACGGCACCGCCGTTCTATCTCTTCACATACGTCCATCTTCATGCATTCGCCCGTGTCGGCCTTTCCAGCCCTGTGCGCGTGTCAGCGGTTAGGCTTCGTGATAAATCTTCTTGCCGCTTGACAACAAACGTCAGCGTCCGCCTGATTTATTGACATCTGAGGCTGGGGGATCGCTCTAGACCTCGGCTCACATGGCGGGCTGTCTCTGACACTCCCTGAAAGCCTGACAGTAGTTGAGCCACGTCGCTTCGGGGCTTTAGCCACAAAGCCTCGCTCGGGGAGCGGTAATGCTTGAGTGAAGCCCTCGGCCTGCTGTTCAGCAGAGCATCGATCTGGGGCTGTGTTGCACAGGTATTTGATCGTATGAAAGTGAGGGAAGATGGTGTTCAAAAAAGAGATAAACACTCTGTTGAAAATCTAATCAAATAGATAAATCTTCTTGGTGAAGGACGGCAGCTGGAGACCCGGAGTCACTGCGACAGAAACATCCATAAAAGGCCCAATGCTGTGCAATCCGCTTCTCTCACCATTGGTCCATATTTTCCAAAGAATCTTTGCTTAATGACTAAGAATTTTTTCTGGTGGGGCTGCGAAGTCATGAGGAAGAGAGGTGGCATGTTTTGTTGTGGAGAATTTGAGTATTTGGAACAAGCAGATCAGCAGCATGAAGATGGTGGATAGAGACGTACAAGCCTCATTTCCTTTTCTCTGAACCATAGACCTCCATTATCGTCCAAAAACAAATGCATAAAACAATTATATTAATTTCACAAAGAAGAAGAAAAAAAAAAAAAAAACATCTTAAGGTCCATTTACTCAGTTTTTAATCAGTATGAGCCATCTCCATGACAACTGAGGAAACTCACCCTGAGATGTGGCCCAGGAAAGGTCCAGGATACAAAGATTTAATTGATTGAAACTGTGGTACAATCCTTTTTAAATGTTCCTGTATATTCTGTCTACTTTTAAGACTAAACTAATTAACCACTAATTATTTTTAAGAATCGGGTTCAATTTTGTCTATTTCCTATAAGACGACACAAGATATTACTGGAAACCACAGTATGACATCATGTGTTTCAATCCTGCCTTTTACTAATCTGCGCTGTGAGCAGTTTTCTTGGGTTTTAAGGAGATTTGCTGCTGCCTCAGTCATTTGAAGTTAATGTTATCTATTCAAAAATCCACTTCTTAACGTGACTTAGTGGTGTTACACAATCAGCAGGCAGCTCGTCAAAGATCTGGAGAGGATAAGAGCGGTACTTTCCACAAATTCATTCAGAGAGACGGGACGAAGGAGCTGCTGGATTCGGATGGACTCGATGTAGAAGTAAATAAGTCGGTTCAAGAAAAGGAGGAGGACGAGAAAAATCGGTGAATTTCATTGATTTTGATATCACGTGACGGCGTCAGCTCGGAGGATGCAGGATACGTCAGAGACAGCAGGGCTCCATCATCAAAGCCCTGGTTGGCATTTTCCACATTTCCTGGTTATTCCCTGTAGAGGAATCCCCGCCCGGCCCAAAATGGTGCCCACATCCCACCACGGCTTTCATCCTAAGACGGATGGTCGTGTCCGGGGGTTGGCGGGGTCAGAGCTGTCACCACCGTGACACTTCCCTTAACCTCATCACTCCTGTTATGGGACTCTGTTCTCTCTGTTTGCTCGTGTAGTTTTTAATTTTTTTTAAATGAACTAATTTAGGCCGACTACGTAGAGACTGTCCATGAAGGGAAGGGCAAAGCTTGGCACATAATCAAACACTAAAAACGACTTCTTGTGGTTTTCTGATTTAAGGATTCTGTCTCTGAGGAGCAGCAGCTGGAATTGGACTTCTGCTCGCTGCACGTAGGCGAACGTACATGAGAGTCACTCTGACACGTTTTGATGTCCGTTTTATACTCGGACATTTTGTTGTTATCTCCATTTCGGTTGTTTACATAACGCCCTTCTCTGCACGAGTCTCGTATATCATTTGCGAGATAAACACTTTGCGTCTTAGGTCGCTGTGGACGATCTTTCCCCAACCTTTACAACGTGCCGTGAGTGTCTGAACATAAACGTGAAACAGTTTAACGATGCTGTCGTCGCTACAGGTAGATTCTGTTCTGCAAGATGAAATATTTTTGTATATACTTTCATTGATGTGTATTAAATCCAATGAAATAGCATCCACGTCATTATATATTATGTTTAAAAAGGCTGTTACAAGATTCATTTTATGCATCGATGAATTTAAATGTGCAAAATATGAAACCTGCATAAACAGATGTGAAATAATAAGTTTAAAATAAAAAAAAACTTGCCTGCATGTTTATACCTCACATATCCTAATGCTGTTACATAAACCCATTTTTGTCTAAACCGTCCATCAGATAGAACGATGAGGACGATACAGCTGTGTTTATCTGAACCATGATTTCACTTGGACGTAATTAAAGATCATAATTGGAGGATTTCAGAGATTTCCCCTCCGTCTCTTTCCTCGTCTCTTGGTTATAAACGCAGCGGCAAGAAAAGCTCGGCGAACCCTGTGGAGTGACCTGGGTTTCTGCAGTAACTGGCCATAAAATAAAAAAAGAAAAAAGTGATCTGATCTTCATCTAAGTCAGAAGTGCAAACAAACACAGTGTGCTTAAGCTGATGTCACAGAAATAATGATAATCTTTTATGTCTTTATTGAACACAGCCATTAAATCTTCACAGTGCTGGAGGAGAAGAGTAAGTGAACCCTTGGATTTAATAAGTGGTTGAACCTCCTTTTTGGCTCCGATAACTTCAAACAAGCTCTTCTGGTATCTGCTGATCAGTGTTCAGGAGGAGTTTTGGACCATTCCTTCCTATTGTTCAGACATATTCTCAGGCTGCATGGCGTGCACGGCTCTCTCGGGCTCCGGGCTCCGACTCCACAAGGTGGATTTTCTTTGTTTTGAAGTCGTTCTGTAGTAGATTTACTTTGATGTCTAGAGTCATTGTCCTTTAGAGTCATTGTCCTGCAGCTCTTTTATTATCCTGCAAGAGACCTCGATAAACTTGGGAAATCATTTTCCCCTCGATGAAGCTCTTCCGAAAACGATTCAACCTAAGTTTTTATCAGTCCATAAAACATTTTCCCAGCGCAGCAGCTTGGTCCACGCGACCACGATGTGCCACCGCCATGATGGTAGAGTCGGAGATGTCAACCAGCTCCAACGATTCCTTTAAGGCTTCAGCTGTTACTCTGGGCTTCATAGTCGTTTTAACTTCTAGGCAGAGTAGCCACAGAACTAAATCATCTCCATGTGTGGACAGTTTGTCCGACAGTGGACTGATGAATATCTGAACTCCATAAATGCAAATCAACAATCCTCAGTTTTCTGAGATCAGCAGATGCTTCATATGAACAGCAGACTCAGAGTAGCTCTAACCGAACGCCACCAATATAGTTTCATTGGCTGGACTCCAGGTTTGATAACTCCTGACTCCGTTTAGCGTTTGTTCCTGCTGTTAGTCGAGGGCTTCACATACTTTTCTCCAGTGTTTTAATGAGCTGTGAACGATTTGTGTGCCATTAGTTAAAATAGATTTATTGTTTGTTTTTTCATTTTTCTAATGGAGATGAAGATCTGACCAAGTCCAGAGGGTTTACTTACTTCCTCTTGACACTGTATGTGGGGTAAGCATTGAAGTGTGTGTGTGTGTGTGCGTGCGTGCGTGCGTGTACTCCCTATAATCTGATCAGCTTTACATTACTGTGGAGTTCAAAGGTCAGACTGTCTTGTGTGCTGTTTTTGCTACTTTAAAGGGCCAGTGCACAAAATTCAACACCTTGCAAATAGCATCTGATAAAGGATGCCATGTTATATTTTTCATTACACATTTGGATCTCGGCGCTAATTAGCATATTGACTCTGTACTTTTGTGTTTCTGTGACTCAAACGCACCTCAGGCAGCAGGGTCAGTAAGTTCCTATACATTATCTAACGTCTGATTCATTATAGAGGCTGTTTCTACCAGTGCAATCCAAAGAAATCTGCCCCCCCCCCCCCCCCCCCCCCCCCCAACTTCTCCTTTGGTTTATATCACTGTCGCTATAAATAAAACAAACAGGGAAAAGCGCAGAGGATCAAAGGGGGTAAAAAAACACGAACGCCTCGTATGAACTTACAGAGAGTAAATGCTGCCTGACAGAAACAAAAATGTAGCGCTGTACGATGTCATGCTGCAGTACAACAACAAACGTATGTCGTACAGCCACAGAAGCAGATGCTGATTACATCATATCTTTCGAAAAGGCAGGTCTCTCTCTCTCTCTCTCTCTATCGTCTCTTGTCCCACTGTCCTCTGGGAGGAGTGGGGGGGGGGGGTGGTCATCACTATGAACGAATAAAAAGATGTAAAACGTCGTCTAATAACGAGAACTAAACGAACCTGCCGGCTGATTAATGGCTGTTTTCATGTCAACAAGCCTTGCCTGTCCTTTTTTTTTTTTTACGCTGTGATGCTTAAGACAGCCTGCTTTGTTTGTTTCATTTATATATATATGATATATATATATATATAATATATATATATATATTATTATATATATTATATATTATATATATATATATATGTGTATTACATAACACAAGTATTTCCTCTATAATGCACAGCAGTAGGTGTTTGTTTTTCAGCGTGTTTCTGCAGACGAGTGACCTTTTCAATAATCATTTTGAAGTGAGACATTCTCCCTGTAATCAGATTTTTAAAGGAGTATTTAACTGTGAAAAAATGTTAAAATGCCATAGCGAGCTGAGGAATGTCTGAGTCACAGCCGTAACTAAGGCTAACATGGAATTTTGATGTTTTATCTAATAAAGATAAAATAGCATCAACATTATGACCTTCCAGCGGGTGAATCAGTTGCTTTGTGGTTATAATCTAACATCTTGGACTGTCTTTGCACTTGAGCTAAACTTGGTGGAAGCCGGCAAAATGCATCAGCAGAAATAACGTGACACTTTTATCAGTGGCTGCAGGGACAGATTTTTGTTTTTTTGTTTTTTTTCCCTCTTCCCTGCTGCAGACGGGAGATCAGAGATCAGAGGTCACGGTCGGCTGCAGACTAATATCACTGGAGCTGGTCTGTAGCTTTGGTCCTCATGTTGGAAGCAAGAGCTCTGATTTTTACATCCTGATTTTTCAGTCTGAGCTGATCACTTGACAACATTTCTGTCAGTTGTCGGAGCCGGGGGCAGGAGTGTGACTGAAAAAGAATCTGTATGAAATGTTTTACATATGTATTTCTAGAAAGAAGTTTAGATGTTTACCAGTCATCTAAACCAGTGATTAGGTTGCAAATTCTATAGTCAGGACTCTCACAATGGGGTCTCAAGTTAAAATCTAAGTGGCAAACCTCCGAGCTGAAAAATGAAGGCAAAAATGAGAAAAACAGGAAGTGCAGTTCCTCGTATGACCACTTGAGGCTGGCTCCAAAACTGAGTCAATCCCCATTTTTGGAGTTACCCAGGAAGTAGTCGGAGTCGGACACTGCCAAGATGGGGATGGTGAAGCAGTTCACTCTGAGCTTCAAAACCGCCCTTCAGAAACCTGTGGGTGACATCACGGAGGCTACGTCCGAGAAATATCTGAGAAAAATCAATCTTGGATGAACTGAACACAGCTGGTAGACATAGTCAAACGATGACAAGGTACCACAAGTTTACAGTTCAGAAATCTTTGTCGTCATGGTTTGAGATCAGTCGGTGGGATACAAGAAACAAACAAACTTTTAAGGCTCTAAATCAGTGTCACACTTCTTTTGATGCTCACAAATAAACACGCGTAAACACAAGTCGTATGAGGTGTTTGGATAGCTGTTGTGTTTTTCCAGGGAGAACAGGCTCAAGCAAAGACAAACGCATACAGATGCATTATCATGAGTATCGGAGAGAACAGGAATCAAGATGTCCGACACACGGGGCCAATACGAATTTGCATGCAGGCACATACTGCACAGACACACACAGAGAAGCAGTATAAGTAAACTTGTGCATCTAAATGAACATTTTTTGATGTTGTACATATTTTTGGAAGTTTACAAAGGCTCTTTGAACTCAGACTGAAATCGACTCATCACATCCATAATTATGTTGAATTAAGACACAAAAATAAAACATAACATTCTGATTATTTTCTTTTTCTTTTTTTCGGGGAGAGAGCAGCGAGAGAATGTGATTACTGAAAAAGGGCTTTGATATTTTTTTTTTTTTTCTTCCCTGAGCCAGATTCCCCAGAGTGTTCTTCAAAATAAGATCATGTCTTTGTTCTGTCGACTTGCGGAGTTGATTGTAGGAGTAAAGACCTCGGAGAGATACGATAACAGCCCTTCTTTTAAATTACAGGAGGCAGAAAACATGAATCACCTTTTTATTACTTGTAAGTTTATTAAGTTGAGTTTTATACAAACTCTCTTCTGTTATTTCTACTTATCTCTGCCTCTCTATTCCTTGTTTTGTGATCATGTTATGTTGAAGACAGAATTGTTTTGACTGATACGAACATGTGTTGAGGTGTGAAGCGAGAACATAAGAACAAGTGATCAAAGAACCAGGAAGTAAGTGCAGGCAAGGAGCTGTTCATGAAGGGGAGAACATCCTGTTGACCTTTGGTTAGAGAGGTTGGTGCGTTTTAGCGCTGGCACTGTTGGTTGGTCTACAACAGTACTGTGCAAAGCTTTAGGCACTTTAGATATTTAGATTTTTATCCATCACGCAACCATCAGGGAGGCATCTAAGCAACGGAGCAGCAGGACAAACACTACTCGACGGATTGCAGTGGCATTTTGTACAGGTCCGAACAGGCCTTTGGTGATCCCCTGATGTTTGTCCTCTCATGATGTCGACATCTTTGGGTTTTCGACTCAAATATCTCAATAATTGTTGAATGAGTTGCCATGAATTTTGATAAGGACACTGAAGGACTTCACGGCTGATGATAGAACAACCATATGTTTTCACTTATTCAGTGCAATATCTTGAAAATTATTGGACAGATTGTATCTATATTTGGTTGCATACATTCATGGTTTATCCTACTGACTTTTGTGATCCCCTGACTTTGGTTTTGAGTCTCTCAACAACAATTATTGCATGGATTTCAATGAAGTTCGACACACGTTCGGTTCGAACTTTAAGACATTTGGCGACCCCTAAACTTTTCATCTAGTACCATTAGATAAATTTTAACTTCTCCACTACTTCATTTTCAGCTGTGCTTTGTTTTTAGTAAATGATAGGATGTTAAACTAAGACGAAAACCGTGGCAAACTTCACCTGCTGAACGTCAGGATATTAACCTTTTCAGCAAAAAGCATTTACAGCAATAGTATTAATAGCATTAGGTTGACATCACCTAAGACTAAACTAGACTAGTGCAATTTCCCCTTTGAGGAGGAAGTCATTGAATCATTGCGGTACGTTCACCACCGCAGCAGCAGAAATTAAGAGAGGAGGATGTTTTAGACTGTAAGCTGTGATGATGATTATGACGATGGGTGTGGACGTTGATGTCCTGTTTAGAGAAGAGAGAGGCGGAGTGAGAAACGCTTGTTATCGATATCTTCGCTGGAATCTTGTTTCCTCTATCAGCGATGGCATTTCCTCGTCTCTCTTACACAAACACAGAGGAAAAAGACACTGAAAGATGATGGAAAGGCATAATGTGATATGTAACATGGGGATGTTAGCAAGAAAGACCCAAAGAGTAGGAGTTGGAGACGTCCACTATCTTGGAATTTGTGTCCAGTTTATTGGTGAAGATAAAGGCTGAAAGAAACTTAAATTAGGTGGTAAAAACTGGCAGGTTTGAGTCTGGTATTTAGCTCATAGAGAAATTATTTTAATGCCATGCTCAGAGGCTAATCAGTAAACTGACTGATGGTTATACCACCTTTTGTGTCGTACGGATGCTAGCATGTTTTTGACTTGATAGCGATCGCAAAAAGCAGGGGAACTCAGGCTGGTTGTGTGATTGCAAAGTTGTTCATGTGAAGTTTAGAAAATATTTTGCGTTGACAATACAGCACTTTATCTTTAAACTGGAGTTTAATGACCTGGAAACATGGTTAGCAAGGCGCTAACTGACAGTTAGCATGCTAGCTACCCTGTTCAGCAGTTTTAAAAAAAAAATAAAAACAACACATTTGTCATCCACTTGTGGATTACAACTGAATGTATATCAACTTCATTACAGAAGTGTTGCTAATTTGTTAGCTTTCTCCACTTCGTATGGACTTTCTAGTGTTTATAATTTCCTTCCTAAAACTGTGTGAACTTTGAGAAGATAATTTGCTTAATTGTGTGGTGGTGATGTGGATTTACTTTGTTGCCGTGTGAGGAAAATCCAATGATCACGCCATTTACTTTCAAATGAATTTTAACTCATTGTCTATTGTGGTCAATAATTTGTTCTCGTTTGACCAGCTGTTCTGACCAAATCCTGTGTTCACTGATTGTGTAAAAGGGCATTAGACATTATCACATCTCCCTCAACAACATACAGGTATCAGCTGATCAGCGAAATGCTCTCCAGTTGTCCTGTCTCTATGGTGAATGCAGTTATATGACAGTGACTCACCCAATCTGACTGTAATTTAGGAGACAATAATTCTTTATCTACTTGATAAAGAAGGACTCCACGACCTTTCCTGTCTGTTGTGTCTCCAGAAATAAAGCATGAAGGTGAATGAGTAATGCTCTTCATTTCTAAATTACTGCAGTCAAATGAATTACAGGTAGGTATTAATTGTGTACCTGGACCTGGCTGCTGCAAGCCATAAAATGATAACACAGGGCTTTTTGATCACTCAGCATTAAAAGAAGAATGAAAAACAAGAAGAAAATAAACAAAGACAACAAGAGAGGAAGCAAAGTTTTTAACCACTTGCTGCTCAGCCAGTGTGTTTTTGTATGTGCTTCATTGTACACAGAGCACTTAGCTGGATGCTTAGTCACATAGCAGCATTAGAGCAGTGATCCACAACCCTCAGTGCATGTAAATTTATAGTCAAGAACATCACATTTACCACAGCCCCGGGTGTCTTTTGCTTCTATAAATATCTTTCGTGTGTGTGTGTGTGTGTGTGTGTGTGTGTGTGTGTGTGTGTGTGTGTGTGTGTGTGTGTGTGTGTGTGTGTGTGTGTGTGTGTGTGTGTGTGTGTGTGTGTGTAAGCATATGTAATCAGGAAACTGGTGCAAATTCAGAGTGTTAGGTGTCTGCAAGCGAGTGCAAGTAATTACATCTCTTCCTGCTGCTGCAGTGAGTAGCTTGTAGGTCAGTGATTTTACAGGTGTCATTAACCGAAGGCGTGGACTTCAGTCGGTGGAGGATTCATCTGACGACTTCGTGTGTAACTTGTAAATACCTTTTTTCACGTTAAAAACAATCAGGATTGAACTCTGTCCTCTCTTCTCTTTGCCTGTTTACTTACTTACTTACTCTCAAGTGCACTTTCAACTTAAGCTCAGGTCTTCACCCCAGTGTTTTACTTAAACTCTATTTACTGGATGACTGTGTGTAATGAGGAAGGCTTTGCACTTCCCCTCAGAGTTGCGCAGCTCGTTGTTTTTGATATGCAACCTGCAGTTTTTACTGTTTTCTTTCAGCATCGAGCAACTCTGTAAGTGAGGCAGCTGTAAAAACCCACCGTACAACAAGCTGGTGAATGTTTAGCTGGAGTTGGTGGAAACATAAACCGAAGCTAACATGAGTGAATATCATCACTTAGTCATGACTCCATATCGATGCTAATGCTGCTCTGAGTCTGCTTTTTTGTCATGTTTATTGCAACAACTTTATAAGGTGATAATGTCGATGCAGGACAAGTGTTTACAGCTCTTTGTGTTGCCCTCACAGTGGCTAAAAAAATCAGTTAATACAGGTTAAAAAACTGGTTTGCAGTTTTAAATCAAAAAGTCAGACCCATAAACATTGAAATAGTTGCTGTAATCATTCCCTCCTAATGTGCTTTCAGTGTAAGTGATGGGGGACAGAATCAACAGACGTTATACAAACATTTATCTGAAGCTAATGCGCAGCTTTAGCCACAAGTTGGACAAAACAAATAAATATGCTCCAAAATTAAAGTCTTTTTTAATGCAAAATGGTCTTTAATGTTTGGAAGATAAAGTAGGAAATTATATTCAGATAAAGGTTTGAATGCATTTTAGCACAGAGGGATGAATGTGGGTTTTGTCACTTATAATAAAAGGAGGAGCTCTTTTAATGGCTAATATGATCAAGAGAAATGATCACAGTAAACAAAACCTGCTTCAGTCCTTATATGGTCAACTGACTTTTGTTTTTTGTTTTAAGACAGATTTGAAAACTTGTAAACCTTTTCCTTTAAAGTCAAATTTCCGCAGAGTGACTGATCTTCTTAATCAGGAAGCATTTGTGCATACAGCCTTTATTTGGAAGTAAAACGATGGTGCGTGCGAAGCTTGTGTGCGAAGCTTGTGTGCTATGAGAAATAACATCATGGAGGCTGGATTGATGATGATGATGATGATGATGATGATTATTTTATGATGAAGATGTGCAGTTAAAAAGTTGTTAAAATTGTTAAACTGCCGATTACTGATGCGCTCGTTAAGCATCTGTCATTTTTATGCCCAAAAACAGCCTGATGCTCCGTCACTGCAGTCGGCCCCGATGATAGCACGACAGTGAGTCTCTCTGTTAAATCATTATTTTCACAACACGTCTGGAACAAGAAGCATGACGCCACTTTCAGCCTCTTTTCTCTCTTCATGCTGAGGAGAAAAGGAGAATATGATCTCTATGCTGATTGCAAGCGAATAACTTCATCTTTAATCTCATATCCAGGCTCTGGAAAAGGACCAGACACCAATTTAGTGTCCTGGCATGGTTATCACTGTTTATAGAAGAAAATAATTTACTGCCAGTTTGGTGGTTTTTCTGTTTTGGCAACAAGGTTAAAGAACATCATGAGAAAATCTTCCTACCCCCCCCTCTGACTTTTTGGCTTTAAAAAAATGATTGGGATTATCTGAAAAATGTATTGTCACAAATCTTAATCGAAGGCTGATGCTCTTCATTCATTTCACATACTGGAAATATAAAGTTTTATTTTAGACTAGACTGTGTTTTCTTTCGCTGTGCATCAGTTCATGTTTTAATGAATGAATCCTTTAGTCTCGTTGTACATTGTTTCGCCTGCAGGTGGCGGTGTAGTCAACGAAGTTCACCACGGCGTCCTGACGTGGATGTCCTGCCTCAGCAGTGTGTGTCACTGTGTGTGTGTGTGTGTGTGTGTGTGTGTGTGTGTGTGTGTGGTGTGTGTGTGTTGTGTGGTGGTGTGTGTGTGTGTGTGTGTGCGCGCGGTGCCTGGTCATCATCCATCCTGTTTTTGAAGCCGACAGTCGGAGTCAGCACATGAGTTAGAGGACATGAGATACGTGACCGTGTGACTCAAAGGCGTGACCTTTGACCTGGAAATGTATGGCACAGTCGCGGGAAGTTGGCAGGATCAAAGATGATAGGGAGAAGCCGGAAGAGGAGACGGAGAATAAGCTGACACACGCGCAACGACAGGGTGATAGCCTTGAGATCAATGGAAAAAAGGACAGGTCAGGGGTCAAAGGTCAAGATTATTTCTACTGTAATAAGCACATTTCTACATTATGGAACAGCGAGGCTGGAGCCGGAGGTTCATTGTATTTTTATATATGTTTTTAGAAAGATTATTTCAAGACGTTTTCTTCAGTATTTGACAGAAAAGAGAGAAATTTCAACAAATCTTTTCATCAGATTTGATAAATTCATTTATTTTGTTTCTTATTTTAATAAAGAAACAGAAATTCATTCACTTTAAATGGACATTTTTTCGCAGCTGATTGGCAGCAGGTAACAACACCAGGTGAAATCAATGAGGCTTCATTTCGTTATTAGTTTTATCTGGTACGTCCAGGTTGCTTCAAGTTGCTTACTTTTTTTTTTTGAACACAAACTCTGGACCATTAAAAATTGATCACAAATAAGATTTAAAACCATGTCCAGAAAAAACGTGACACGTTCAAAGTCTTAGGATGATCTCAGTGAAAAAACACGGATTTCTTTTGTAGAAAAAGCATTGAAATCTTCAAACGGCCGTAGTCAGGATTTTAGAGATGCTAAGTCACGGCCCAAAATCCCCTAAAGAAAAACACCACTTCAAGAAAGTTTAGCCATAAAGACGTCTGTTTTTATTATTTGATTATCTGAGGCCAGAAGAGATAAAACTGAGCAGTATTTCACAAGCAAAAGCAACAAATAAAGAAGAGTCAGGATATATATTTGTGTGTGTGTGTGTGTGTGTGTGTGTGTGTAGCAGAACTCTAGCAGATTGGGAACCACAGCCTTGAATGATGGTTTAATTGTTGGCCCATATCTCCTCAGTGAGATAAACCCCAACACAGATATACCCAGGTCATGACCTTTTTATCCTCCGTAGTAGCTACAGCTTCGCTCACTCTCTGAAAACCTTTTTGTTTTTTACTGGTTACATGTAAAAACGAAAAGCAAAGGCCGAAGCTGTTTGGATTGTAAATATCAAAATGTCTGGCGTTTATATATTAAACTGATATTTTTTGGCAGCTGAAAAAGCAGGTTAGGTTAAAAAAGACTGAAGATAAGAAGTGAAATGTTTTGATTCTGTGTTTTTCAGTCTAATTTTAAGTCGCTGCTGTTTTCATTTGTTTTTGTTTAGTCTCCATGTCTGTCTTCCGCGTGATGTTGATATGTCGTACTTCCCCTGTGCTGCGACCGTGTTGTCTTGAAGCCATTTTGACTTGTTTACCTGTCCTTTAGTGTCGTCCGCTCTTATTAGATAGTCGGGGGCGTGACACCTGAACTCTGTCCGGGGTCGACCCCAGAGGTCAGGAGGTCGCAGTGTCATCCATTTTAGCTGCTGTTGTTTTGGGCCACACAGCTGGACTGCTGACAGACATTTTCCAGGCTTGTTTTCTCTCTCCCTCTCTCTCTCTCTCTCTCTCTCACACACACACACACACACACACACACACACTCTGGCCTCTGCACAGCTGTAGGAAAGAATGTGATTTGCACGCTGGATTTTTTTCAGTTAATTAATTACTGTACAAGCAAACGTTCACAAGCCAAACTTATCCAGGTGCTGACGACCTCAGCTCTTCCTCCACCATTTCTCTATGGAACAAAAATACCTAAAGTAACCATGGTAACCAGAAGCTCCTTCATTTTATTACGGGTCTTCCATTATATATCAAGACAGACTTTAATATCTCCTGATTTTGCAGTTTCCTGAAGTTCTGCTGAGCGTTTGAGCCTCTTTTTAGCTCATTGTTTTGGTTTTCAGTGCTGTTCCCAGCTGCATAGGGATGAAGCTAGTAGCTAGCTGTTGACCGTAGCGTAGCATTTAGCTGGATGAGGCTAAAAGGAGCGTGAATATTGAACTTTGGCCTCAAATTATTAGTAATGTTGCTGCATGTGATAGCAAGTCAGATTTTCTGTTTTGCAGCTTTCTCCACTGTCCCCAGGTGGTTAAATAACAATTACTGCTACTTTTAAAGTTGTATTTTTGATGCACATTTGCATTTGAATATGCTAAATACTGATTTAGCACATCTGCATTTTATTTACTGATGTAATTTGGGGTTTGATGATTTTCAGTGTGTAACTGTTTAAATCGTTTCTCTCGCTTGTCTTGTTTTTTTTTTTGTTTTGTTTTTTAATATCCTGGCGACATGATAGAAATAAATGTTATCGTTGGATTTAACTTAACTAAAATAAGAGAAATCCAGTTGTTAATATTACACTCTGGATCTTGGCTCAAGCAGCTGCACAAGCGAACTGAATTATCATGACGGAGGCTCCTCGTTCACTCGACTCCACGAGGGGAAACATTGTTGGAGAAATGCAGAGATTAGTATGTAAACTCCTCCTTCCTCCTCCTTCTTCTTCTCTTTCTTTCTTTCTTTCTCACCTCTTCCTCCTTCTCTCTTTCTTTCCTTCCAGTTTTTTCTGCACCATTTTCCTCCTCCTCGTCTGCTGCTACTTCTTTCCTTTTTTTTTCCTCTTCCCCCTCTCAGCGCCGTCTCTCCTGTCCGTCCTTTTTATAGAGCTTTTATCCCGTCGTTTTAATCCTCCTCCCACTCACACTCTCCCACACTCCTTACCTCTCCCTCTCCATTCCTCCGTCTCTCTCTCTTCCTCCGGTTCCCCTCTTCCTCTCCCTCCTACCCCTTTTCCTTCCACCTCCTTCTTTACCTTCTCTCCTCACCTCATTTTCCTCAATTACATCTTCTCTTTGTCCCTCCTCTCCTTCCATCCTTCCTTTCTTTTCTCTCCTTATTACCTTCCTTCCTTCTTTTCTTCCTTACTCCTTTCTCGTTCTTCCTTACCTATAGCCATCCTCTTATACCTCTGTTCCCTCTTTCTTCCTCCTCTACTTCCCTAATTCATTTCCTCACTCTCATCCCTTCCTACCTGCTTATATCATCTTTCTTTTTCTTGCCTCCTACAACCTTCTCTCCCGCCTCCTTTTCTTGTTAATTACCTCCTTTCTTCCTTCTCTGCTTCCCTCAACTTTCTTGCTCCCTCTTTCCTTCCCTGCCTCCTACTTTCCCTCTTTATCTATTTCCTTCACTCCATCCTTTCTGCCTTCTCCGCATCCTGCCTCATTTTCTCACTTCCTAACTCTTCCTGTCCTCCCCTCCACCCTCTTTTTACTCCCTTTTTCCACTCCCTTCTCTCACCATCAACCTCTCCTTTTCTCTTCTCTTTCTCTCCCTTCATGGCTCTTTGCCTCTTTTCCAATCTCATATCTAGTTTCTCCTCTCCTACACTTTATGTCCCTCACCTTCTCCCTCATTCTCTCCCTCTTTAATTTCTCCTCTCAGTCCTTCCCTCCATCCTTACCTCCCACTGTGGTCCCTCTTTCCTCCCCCCCCTCCTCTCTCTCCTCCCTTCTCTCTTGTGTTTTATGTTCTCAGATCCTAGAAGTCAAGTCAGTGTGCGGCGCTCCTCCTCCTCCTCCTCCTCCTCCTCCTCCTCCACTTAATCTAACTCACTGCTCAGCCCTCCCCAACCTTCCCCTCCTCTCCCTCCCCCTCTCCCTTTTACACTCTGTCTCTGTCTCAGTCGCTCACTCGTCTCTCTAACTGCTCGTCCGCTCATTCAGCCCAGTGTTGAGATGCATTCGTGACTCTGACCAAAGTCTGGATAAACGGGGCTGAGAAATCTGCAGCGAGCGACTGCAGGGGATTTTAACTGAGAGTAAGTGACACCCTTATACAGACTGTGTGTGTGTGTGTGTGTGTGTGTCTGTGTGTGTGTGTCTCAGCTGTACTTTGGCCCCGTAGACACTGTTTGCTGTGTGACTTTTATCTGTCTAATTCAGTGTGAAAAATTTGATGGATGAGGGAATTGTGTGTGTGTGTGTGTGTGTGTGTGTGTGTCTGAACCAGAAAGCTCAGAAATTTCCGACACTGAAGAAACATCTAAACGTCTTTGTGATAAGATATTGAATGAATTGATTTGTTAAAGGAATTTTGTTTCTAAAAGTTATATTTTATGCAGAAAGTAAGACTTTTATTTTTAACACTCATGGGAGCTCTGTTTGCTAAAATTAGACGGATGCTCAACTTTGTAAACACCATTAATTCAGGCTTTTTAAAGACGGTAAACAAGGTTGCCCAATTAATTCCTCCAAAATGAGGCCGAACTTTGCTCCAAAAGAAGGAAATCTCACATGGTAAATGTTTGAATCTGCACATATTCTGGTGAGAATGAAGTTAATAAGACTTGTTTACAGGTAAAAGGTGATTTACACAACTCAAAGTTGACTGTTGTATTTTCTGGCAAAGAAAAAATGTAGGAAATTTCATACTATTTTAAATGAAACTTTTTAATTTAGCTTGCTTTCCTGCTTAAAATATGAACATTTTCATTATGGAGCATAAACACACACACACACACACACACACACACACACACACACACACACACACACACACACACACACACACACACACACACACACATACTCAGAAAAACACACCACACTTGCACCAACCGTAAGCATTTGGCATCATCCCACTAATCCACTTCTATCATTATTCATCCTCTGACCTAACTTTGAATTCCAGACAAGAGAGTCTGTGTCATCCCCAAAAACTGTGTGTGTGTGTGTGTGTGTGTGTGTGTGTGTGTGTGTGTGCACGCAGTGCCAGTTTAGTCAGAAGTGACACAATAGAGCTGCTGTGTCGACGCAAGACTCGTCTCAGTGGCTCAGCCTGAAGACTTTAGTGCTGCCAAGGGGCCTGTTATTGTTGCCTGTCTGTGTATGTGTGTGTGTGTGTGTGTGTGCGCGTGTTAATGAGTGAGTACCTTTTGCATACTAATGCGCCTGAGGCCTCAGTTGTGATGTGTTTCTTTTTGAGAGCATCCTAATGAGAGCAGCCGCCGCTCCTAATTAATTTGATGAAAACACAACGTGGAGCTGAATGATGTGAAGATAATGTTCTCTCATTAGAGAGGAATCATTGAGCAGGAAGTGACAGCGTTATTTATGTGTCCATCGTCGGAGATAATGAGCGGGAGGACAAAACGTAAAAGAAACATGGTCGTGTTTTCAAGGGTGATAATAAACCTTTTGTAATGAATGCTTAATGAACTTCCAAAGTCGGCTCGTCCTTCCTCTGGTCTCATGCATGTGTGGTGGAAAATAACAAGTCCGTGTACAAGCTTTATTCACTTGTGCTTCCTTCACAACACTTCCTGGAGTGTTTCCTCAGTGCTGATGTGAAGAAATGAAGCATGAGGGAGAAGCAGGTCAGTTTCTGCATTAGTGATGTATTTTTAGTTTAATACAGACGTAGTAGAAAGAGAGAGAGAGAAAGAGAGAGAGAGCCTTTGGTAAACTTCTTTGTCCCTCGCCAACGGAGCAGCAAAGCCTTCAGAGGGCAGAGTGGGGAGATGGTTTGGTCAGTTTTAACTCTGGGTAGGTTGGGGAATCTTGATTTCAGGCTGCTTTAAATACATATAATATAACACATCAGCCCCAGGAGAGATCCCACCATGACGCACACGGGGGTTTTAAAATGAGCGCCACAGTCGCTTGTTCCGTGTTTTGTATCATAGCAGACAAAGACCTGTTGTCGAGACTCCTCCCAGTTTTCATCAGTGGAAATCTTTGAATGTTTTGCAGTGTCCATTCCTAGAAAACAATTACTGAAGCATCATAAAAACCTTTTGTTAATCACAAAGTTAAAAATGAGTTTCAGTACAAGACGGGGCGTTTTTTTCTTTCATCTTCTTTCCTTCTTACCTGAGGTGTTCAACTTCAGGTGGTGAATCCCAGTCTCAAAATATATGAAGCAACATGAAAGTAGCAGAATATAACAGTAATTTGAAGGAGACAGGGAGGCAAGATTAGACTATCAGCTTGTTAATGACCAATCCATACATTCTGTATGTGGGGAAAACGAACATCAGGTAAAACGAGGATTCCTGCTCCTTCCTCACCGGTCACATGTAGAGCTGCGTGTCTCAGAAATGATCTGATTTGGGAAGAACTTATGATTTTATGATCAGTTAATCTGACAAAAACACAAATATCATGTCGTCTGACTCCAGTGTTGTGTTGAAGGTCCTCACCTAAACCCTCACTCCGACCTGCAGGAATCTAGTCTCCAAACAACAACAGTTAAAACTTTCTGATAATTTAGGGAAAATAAATGACCTCATCATCACCTGAGCGGCGGTGATAATCTGTCTCACTTGATCTGGGCATAAACACAAGCACCCATGGGAGAGATGATTATACACAGTCACATTAACAGCAGCTTGATGGAGAGGTGGAGGTGAGAGAGAGAGAGAGAGAGAGAGAGATGGAAACGGAAGTGGAAAGGCAGAGAGAGAGAGAGAGATCTGACGGGAGGCGAGGAGAGAGACTGAAGCATCTGTTAGCGATCAGAGTGCAAGTCTTTTACTTTATCACTTCATCAGGCGAGGGCTACAAACACACAGACCTTACGCAAACACGCCATGGCATCACAAACACACATTTTTAATGCATTTCTTTTAAAGCCTTTAAGCTCATGTTTAATGCAGTTGTAACAAACACTGAGGATATTATAACGGTAAATCTTAATTTCACAATTGGCTTTATTTCAAGTATCCAAAAGACTCCGGTGCAGACGCACACACACACACAAGTGTGAACACAGTTGGTTTAAGCAGATGCTGCTTTGTATGTATGACGTGTCCCCCGAGTCCTCCCGCCAGCGTCTCCTTCCTGTTTGAGCATTAGCATGTTGCCTCATCTCACCGCAGTTTAACAAATGGGTTTTCACCTTGATCGGTGACCTGTTTCCGTCCAGACCTCGTCTCATTCTCTGAGGAGAAGAGTTGCTGCTTTGTGAACATCAGTTTGTGACGGCGCAAACGCATTTTAAGGCTCAGCTGTAATCGGCGCCCTGCAAATGGTGCGTTTTGAATTCGAACCACGGCCATCATTTGGGCCAGAGCTAACATTAGCACGTTAAAAAACAATTCGTTTTCAGGAGGGCAATGATATAAATTGCTGAATGTTTTCTTTTTTTTCTTTTTCTGGCTTCCTCCAGCGTTAGCAAGGCAAGCGACCAGCAGGGTTTTAAAGCCAGTGTTTAGTTGTTTTCTATTGAAATGTGGTTGTCCCCATCCTTTTCTTTCAAATGCAGTTGTTCATCTTTTCGTGCTGATGATACAACCACAAGATTATCACGGTCGGTCGCGGCTTGGGAAGTGCTCATACGGGGGGGGGGGGCTATGTGGTAAATGAGTTGCACTTGAACTTCTGGAACTACTCCTGGACGACTTAACTTAATTTCTAGGCCACTTTTCTAGATGGCCAGGTCATCAGGAGAATCAGATTCTGTGGTCGTGCGTAAATGAGACATCAGTTAACATAGCAATTGCCTCGTTATCTCAAGGACTCGAATGTAACCACGTCTTTCTCAAGCTCACAGAAATGCATATGTTTCTGTGAAGTGTAGTTCTGGTTCATTGTACTCCCCTTTCCTCCGTCCGTTCCTGTGTGGTTTGTCTGTCATGCGGTTTTAATTGTCTCCCCTCCCTAGTTCCTGGTATTGACTAAAGCCACACAAGGGGACAGAAAATCTAAAGAGGGAGACGGATCCGGACTCCAGATTGTTGAATCTACTCTTCAGAGTCCCCCGAGAGTCAGGGCGGGCTTTCACAAACCACACCAGTGTGGCCAAAAAATGTATCGCATCTCCACAGTCTTGGTGTAGTGTGGGTATTAAAGTGTTGAAATGTTTTTCACCATTAAAAAAAACTCAACAAAGGAGCCAGACAACGCTGGACGCGGCACATTATCCACACATAAGTAAAGCGAATCCATTATATCTGAAGCAAGGGTGACTCGGCACAAGTGACTGATCGCAGCGTATCAACAGGATAGCTGATGGCTGATGGATCTGTTCTGCATGCATTCATGACCGATGGCCTGACGCCTCATGAAGAACGTGTGGTTGGGTTAAAGAAGGTGAATGTTGTAGAAGTAGACGACATAGAAGTGTCTGATCATTTGAGATCTTGTGTTGAACGTAGAATTTGAGTTGCTGTGCGGTAAAACTGTACAGGAGTAGGAAATACTCTAAATTCCCTGTGTGGAAATTTGTCTCACACTTAAGTTCCAGAAACAGTTCATGCATCGAGGTACAAAGCGATATCATCTACATGGTGACTTGATATCCTGTGACGGAGGGTGGAAGTTGGAGCTCGCAGCGGGGATCATGAAAGGCCCGTCTGTTCGAGCATCATCTGGAGAGTTGAGTGTTTTCCTAACGTGAGAAATTTGAGTTTCCAGCTTCACCAGGCCGTCCTCTAAGTAGTCCTGTGTTGTTGGACAATTTGATAAAGTAGTTCCCAGGGCGCCCTGTTGTGCAACTCTTGTTTGGAAAGAAAAGAAGTTGGGAGCTCTAATAATCTGGACTCTTACAGAATATTATTAAAGCAAATATTGTGTGCGCAGTTAGCTAAAAAAGAAGAAGAAGAATTGGCATGCAAAGTGTTTCAGTTTGTGAATCAGCGTGTGACTGCACGCTGACATCAACAGAAAGTAAACAGACTTACATTCTGCCAGTTTACATCGTTGGCACACGTAGGCGCAAATCTGTTACTGAGAGGAAAAAATACATGAGATGATGCAAAGGTTTACTTTGTCTAAACAGACCGACGATGAGTCATCTTATTCTAAATGTCAGTTCTTACCCCTGGCATTTTTAAAACCAAATCTGTGCGGTGACGAATATCTTATTTTGATCCAGGGCATGGATCTGTACATCTGTTACACCGAGAGAGAGAGAGAGAAAATAAACCAGCTAATGCATAGGTTCACTTTCTCTTAGCCTGACCAAGGCGTCATGACACTTTGGCTAAATGTCAGCGCTAACCCTCGGCCAGACGAGGCCTCCCCAGCCTCTGTGGGTAACTTTAATCCAGTGTCACCACAGTCCGTTGGTCTGGTGACGTTAAGCATTAAGGCCGAGGCCGATTTTACCCCAATCCCCATTATAGACGTGAGACAGTCGCACACATGTGGAAGTATACATCCACGGGGACTTGCTGAGGTGGAGATGAAGACTGAAAATCTCCTCCTGTGTGCCCTATGTGCTGAGAGTCTCTACAGATTTGTTTAAGGATTTTATATTATAAACTCATTCTGCCCAAATTGTCCTCCACTGTTTCAGCATTTTCCTGTGTATTAAGGCCATGTAGGGGAACATAGATCAGTATAAGAACTCCTACATGTCGTTCTCATAGTCTGGAAAACATCCGTCGGGGCCAAAGACAGAAACCAGAGAGCTACAGTAAGACTTTAATTTGTGATTCCAGGTACAGTATAAATCCTGGAGTGGTTTTTATTAGGAAAAACAGTGTATACGAAAGTTACAGTGGCAAAAAGCACCTGTGGGACTCTTCTGGAAATACAGAGCATTGTCTAACGCTTTCACGACGATCAATCTTTTCCCATGCATTTGAACGCATCAGTCCCCGTTTCATGATGGCTTTGTTTACTAGTCATGAGGAGTACGAGTCGGCGTGTGAAAACAGATGTCACAGCTGTCAGGTTGCATAATGGGAACGTTTTTTGTTTTTGTTTTGTTTGTTTGTTTTTTGTTGAAACCCTTTTAGCATCTAGTTGTTGTTCTATTCCACACTGTCTAACCGTATAACACACAGCAGCCTATATATTATTTATCAGTTTGAATCACTGAAGCTTTATGATCTCTAAACAGTCAAAACTCAAGACTCCATCCATCGTTTTGTGCATTACTTTATCCTGTATTTCCTCGAAGTTCAGCCTGACTCGCAGGGTTTGGCATCGTGGGAAACTTTGTGATCTTCACTAGAATTGGAAATAAAAGTTTGTGGGTTTGAGAAATGTTTGGCTGCACAGCGTGAGTCTGTACTGACTGTCCTGCTGGGAGGGCAGTGATGACTTTACTTAAACACATCTGTTGCTAAAGATTAAACCGGTGCTTTCTAACCCTCTCGTCTTATGATCTCTGTTTACATGGAGCTCCTTGTCATGATGCACAGGTTCTTTTCACCAAAAACAGTAACAATTTGAGGTAAAATGATCTTATATTTCACTACTGCACGTTGTTGTATCAGTACTTAGGGATGCACAGTTAACAAACCAGAACAAATACACCACTGGCCACAGCACCGTTACCGTTTTGAGTGTTATAGTTTCTGGCTTTCACAGAAAGGCGGTTCCTCTTCTCGAATATTAACTGGATCGACTGCATCTGTTGACGGAAATATCACTTCCTAAATTGAGTTTTGCAACGTTCCTCAGACTTGATATATTGTTTTCCTCAACGGCTACGTGCAGGGATTTCACCACACAACGCACTGCGCGCATAAATTAAAACCACATTTCAGTCTGATGGCTTGAACGGGTCGTGAGGCCCCGGACCCTCAGATCTGGAGTGTGTTTGTCTGGATCTCGTTGACCTGTGGTGGCTGCATCTCTCCATCAAACACGCTGCCTTTACTCCCTCGCTCTTTCACTCCGGCTCAGATGTTTTTCCTGTTTTCTTCAGTCTCTATTTAAACTTCTTATTCCGTCTCTGTTATCCTGCTTCACTCTGTTCTTCAGTATTCACTCCGTCTGTCCTTATCCCTGTTAACTGCTGTGTATATACTGGTCCCAGTCTACCTGTCTACTCCAGTGCTGGTTTATGTGTGCGTGCCTGTGGACTAATGGAAGACAGTGTGGGTGCATTTGAACCCTCCAGGCTTTTTGTGTGCGACTGCAGGAAAAAAAAAAAAATCCTAAAATTAACTCTGACTTTAAAGATTTTGAGATTAACCCAGAATAATCTCCATGGGGAAGCTGGATCACTGCACACAGAAAAAGGGGGTCACATTATACCGCTGTCATGGCTCCGCTCCGACAGAGTCTCAGGAACTTCATTAACTGGAGCTCAGCCTGTCTAAGCATTTCCAGATAAATGCATCCACTCGAAACAAAACAAAACACAAAACCATCTCTTTCAGATCACAGAGAAGAAAAACACAATTTCCAGCTCCCCACTGGGGAATATCTAAAAAAAGTTTCATCCACTAACAGTAACTCAGTAATATTATAAGTATTCTTTTCTTCAGTTTTCTTCACTGCTGTACAGGGGCGACACAAATAATTCAATACACATGCACAAAGGCTGAGATATCCTCCAAAAACACCAGATTACACATTTCCCTTTTATGCATCTCCACTGTCGTTCGGCTGTCCGCAGCTTTCTGCCCGAAGCTCGAGCTGATACAACCCCGATGACATCTTTTTTAAGATCATTTTCTCAGACTTGACAAGGCTGCACTTTGTTATACGCCAAGTAAACTCCTTATGTAATAAATGCGTGGAGTGCCCCCCACCCTCCCCCCCTTTTGAAAAGGAAGGTTAGACGAGACATTCATTGTGCAGAAATCTCAGGGACGACAGACAAAAGTGAGTGTGGCACAAAAGGGGAAAGTAATAAAGACGTAGGCAAAATGATGAAAACTAAAAACTGAATAAAAGGGAAAAAACCTGCAGTGTATTGTTAGTCTTTAAAGGTTAAAGTGTTTAAAAAGAAAAAGAAATTCACACGTAGCACAAGTCGTTTTAATGTTGTATGTAAAAGAAAATGTCGTGACACCAGAGGGGGAATGAAAAGGTTTGAGCTTGTTCTTATTAAACTTAAACTTGACATTCATTAAACTGGAAGAACACAGAATCATTTGACCCTCTGATCCTCTGATTGGACATTTACAAAGAGCATTCAGCCGCTCTGTGCCATCGAGAGTTATTGACCGTGTGATTACGACTCCTCGCTTCTGCAGAATGGATGGATATATGTTGTAGCTTAAAGCACAAGGTCTTGTTAAAAGCAGGGACAGAGTTGAGTGGTTGTGAGTCACTGTTAGTAATTGAATTTTTTTGGTTCCTTTTTAACTTGATGGTTGATGGATAATGTTCACTGATTACAGCCGCTGCAGATTTCCATCCTGTCTTTTAAGCTTTGGTTTTTTGGTTAAATCGTCGTAAGGGAGCAGAAATGTTGTTCCTCCATCTACCTTTCTTGATCTTTACATTCTTTCCTCGTTAACCCGTCGTCCTCCACTCTCGCTTCTCGACAGGGGGACCACACGTGGGCGACCATGTTGGGACAGAGCGTGCGGTTGCAGCCGGTGCCTATCCAGAGCCTGTCGGAGCTGGAGCGAGCCAGGTTACAGGAAGTCGCCTTGTACCACCTGGAGGAGCGGGACCTGGACGTCAAGATCAGCATCCCCAGAGGTACGAGAGAGGACAGTGGATACAGTGATGCTTTTGCATGTTTTTAGTTTTGTCTTTTGGCTTTTTTGCTGAAAGACAGATGAGAAGATTCATACCATGTTCATGCCTGTATGTTAAATATCAAGCTAGTCTGGAGTCAATTAACTTAGCTTAGCATAAAGACTGAATACAGCTAGCCTGGCTCTGTCCCTAGTTAGAAAATACACCTACCAGAACTATTAAAGGTCACTGTGTTTCCAGTAACTAAGTTGTTCAATCTCTATAAGCAGAAATGTAGAAAAATATCCAGCTACTAGCAATAGCTTCATATTTAGCTTACAGACATGAGAGGGGCATTGAGCTTCCCATATATTTCACTTGTAAGTGTCTCACAAACGAGAAAAATGTAAATATATTTAATAAGGGGGGGGGGTAAGTGTTCCTAAAATGATTTCCAAAGTTTCATGGTATTTAGGATTTGGCTGCCAAAGAGCAACTTTTCCCTAAACAGGAAATACCCAACTTCATATTAGCCTTTGGTCAAAATGTTCATGTTTGGTAATTCTCAGTCTTTTTGTGTTTGATATCGTTTGAGATCTTTCACATCTTGGCTGATTCAAGATTTTCACAGATTATTAAAATGAATTTATTCTCAAAACCTTTTGGAAGGTTCAAAAAGTACACAGTCTGTAGATAATGGGTTAAAACACTGAAACACACTCGTATGCGCACAAAAGGCCTGGAGTCAGGACCCCATGATGATACCGCATGCTTCTTGATCAATGGGACTATCGACGGTTTATCTTGATCGTGAAGCGAGCTGACGGTGACATGGTCAACCTGGCGCCAGTTAAGGAAGATCTGACTGGGTGAACCCACTCCCTCAGAGACTTAGGTTGAACTGCCCTTGAGGGCGAGGTCAACCCTCCAGCAGTTGGGAGGGAGCCATAACAGTCCGTCAGTGAATCTGAGGAATGGCGCTGCGCTCTCAGTCGACTCTCTTTGGTCAAAGAAAAACATTTAGTACAAGTGTAAACTGTCCAAGCTGTCAGTTATGATAAGAAAGGATGCTGTATGACTTGTTTAGTCATGCACATGCCTCACTCGATATCTTAAATACTACTGAAACGATGCTGAGTGGAGTTCGGCATTGACCATTTTTCCCCCCCCCCCCCCCAAAAATATGGGGCTAGTTGTTCAGATAAAAACCGGATAAAACTATTATGAAAGAATATTTTGCAGCTGAGCTCAAATTAAGGTTATTTTAAGCCGCTTTAAACAGTGTTTTTGTTTTTCTGGTGTGGAAGAAGGCATTTCTCAAGCATTGAAGCTCTTTCATTAATCTCTGATAACAGCAGGAAGAACCTCAACACTTTCCCCTCTGCTGCTGTTTACTTGCACAAGCCATTCCTCCTCTTGCCACTGGAACGGTTTATGTGCAGTCGTCTCACCCATCTGAACTCTAAACTACTAAATCCAGCCAATAAAAGTGAGATCGTCTCACTAACAAACCGTAAATCTTTCAAACACCTCAAAAAAGACCGCAGACCGGGAGGTTTCCTCTCGTATTTGATGGGGCTGGAGGGAGCGGTGAGGTCACGGAGATTTCAAGCTGATTTCAAGAAACAAACACAGCTGATTGGTGTGTGTGAATTATCTGTCAGTAGTTCTCCTATGAGACCATTTGGTATGTGAGCTGCTTTTCTCAGACTCAGCTACTCTCTCCCATACTCCTGTTCTCTCTCTCTCTGAGTAGTTCAAGCTCAATTATACCTCATCAGCAGTCGGGGATTTTAATTCCCTCAAGGTCAAAACTTGCAGAGCGGGAAACAACCACTTTACTTTCTGCAACTTTTTCTCGAAGCCACGTGCTCCAAAGGGCAGTTTCAAGGTGCTCTGTGAAGTTTTCCTCTCAATAAAACTTCTATAAAGTTTTGCACGCTTTCAATGAAAAAAATTAATTAATTAAATCTCACAAAAGTCTGAATACTTGGCTGAGGTAGAGACATTCGCTCCACTTGACTCTTGTTTGTATCTTTATCTGCTGAATGCATTTCCTTCCTCGGGAAACACTTGAAATCTTGGAACTGGCTTTTTGTTTTTTTTTGTTTTTTCTTACATCATTGTTTACTTGTGAGCAAGCTTCTTCTTCTCTTAGTGTGAAACCATCGGCAGGAAGATCAGCCGTGTGAAAACACCGTGCTCACAGGCTGCTTGCAGTCCACAGGTTACTTACAGGTTATATTGAATATGTCCTTTTTCCATGGTGATTGATTATGATTATTGTAATTTTTTGTGCTTATGTTTTATGGGATGTGCACATCTACAACACATCTGGGTTCAAGCTAAAGGGAAGTTTGAAGTTTTCCATGCATTTTGCCATGAAAGAAAGCTAATTCGTACCTGAGTTATTTTTAGTCATTAGTTCATTTGAACCGTTAGTCAGTCCGAGAAACTCTCAGTTTTACCCCTGTGACATAGGCATGATGATGTGTTTACATTCAGACCAACATACATCCTGTGAGACTCCCGCTCCTCCCTACTCTCCTCACTTTCTGGAAACCTTTTGTCCTACATGCATGTTCTTCTCTCTTCCCCCATCTCCCATCAGGCCCGGGTGAATTAAACAGTAAAATTCATGGGAAAGTGAGTAAATCACTTCCTGTTTACTGCTTCGTGACTCAACCTGTTCAGATGTTTTCAGGAGCCAGAATTTCATGGATTTCCATGGTCCGGGAGAGCCAAACAGTTAGTCATGGTCTCTGCATCATATCTTATATAATGTTTGTTCTGAGTCATGCATTATCAAAATCATAGACTGCAACTTTTATATTCAAAATCTGGGATGTGTCGGATGCCATGTGTTCCCCTAATAGAAAAAACACCTCGCCTTGAAGTTGCGATTTGTAAGCACCAGCTGTACTGACCCAAAACATGGCTTCAGCCCACGTAAACCCAGTCAGAGAGGGAGGATGTGGAGCTTGTAAAAAAAACAAACACTCATACCCTCCGTCTTTTCATTGGAAGTGAAGTTGTTAGGTGATGGAAAGAGGCAGATAACTGTGGGACAGTTTAATTTATAACACCGAAAACTGCATTTTCTTCCCCAACAAGTGAATGAACTAACAATACCTCTGATGCTAATACACTATAATACAAGGATTAGTGCAGTACATAAAGGGAATGTTGTATTTTACTCTGAAGGACAAAACCTAGTAGTATTGTGTGTATTTATAAGCATGCATAACCTAGCTGACAGTGTATTTAAGCTCAGTCATAACCACATCTGTCCAGTTAGGTGCTATGTAGTTATAGACAGCAGCTTCACCAATTTGTTTATACTTATATATGAATACTTACATTAATAGATTAAGTCTGTTAGTTAAATGGCACGACTATAAAAACATTTTTTCATAGATACAACTGCCCTCACCACGGCAATCATAAACATGAATGTATAATAAGGCTAAACGGTTAGCATCTGCAAGGGGGGAGCTAATAGTCACTACAATTCAATTTAAAGAAATGTGTACCTACATTTTACACACAGGAAAACAATTCACCTGTTATAAATAAACCAACCAGCTTCTTACAACCTTAGATTTGGCACCAACGGTAAGCTAAAGCTAGCGGTAAGCTAAAGGTAGAAGTAAGCTAACAGTAAGCTTAGGCTAGCTTGACTTTCTCTGCTGCTAACAAGCTTTAGCTAACCAATTAAAACAGGGTAACTGAAGTCTGTTTTTGCACGTTTTATATTCATTAATATTCATTAATTTACTCTTTATCTAATAAGTTATGTTTAAAGTTTTAAGCTTGGAACATTGCAAACATAGCCTAAAATAGCTAAATTAGGGTAGCTATTGTATATACTATAGTGATGTCTTTTTAATTTTTTATTTAAAGAGTACAGATAACAGAAAAGATGTTTATTTTCTTGTGTACTGTTGGATCATAATTTAAATGTCTGGCATGCAGACTCTGTAAGTAAGTGTGGGAACCTTCTTTCTCAGTTTCTCCCCTGGGGTGAAATCTCCTCTGTCCACCCGGTCTGTCACGGTCTCAGCATCACCTCCCGCCGCCCTCCCCTCCCTGTTTCGGGTTTCTGTTGCTTTGTCTCCACTGGGTTTCTTCTTCTTCTCCACTTCTGTTTCTCTGACTTTTCCTCTCTCTCTCTCTCTCTCTCTCTCTCCCCTTCTCCACACGGCTCATCACTCCTCTAATTTCACCTCGCTTCTCTCTATCACAAACATATCTTTCACTCTTTTGCTCCTCTTTATCTCCTCCTTTTTCTTCTTTCTCATTTCCCTCTTTTTCTCTCTTCCGTGCCATAAAACCGCCCTGGTTTGTTTGTACAAGCTCGCTTGTTTATATGCCAGTCTTTACATTCATGTACATGCACGGCTCCATCATGTGCTGGTGTGTGAGTGAACCGTCTGTGTGCATGAGAGTGTGTGTTTCATTGGCAGGTTTCTGTGGATTCTTGGTGAAATGTGTCAGTTGTTATGAGACAGATTTGCTCTTATTTGGTTCGGTGCTGGGTTCGTTCTCATGCCCCACTCTCTGGATCTCTCTCTGCAGGGACCAGCTCGCTCTCTTCTTCCTCTGATCTTCTTTCTGTCTTTTCTGTATTTCTCTCACTTTATCCATCTTCATCTCAGTCTGCCTCCTCTCCACTGGGTCCTTCTCCCTCCTTCGGTTTCTGCTTTCAAACTTAATTTTCGAGCCAAAATTTTCTCTAAATAAAGCGTCTTTTTGCAGCTAATAAGATGCGGGTTTTACCTCATTACTGTTTTCTCTCTTTCCTTTTCTTTAAATCTTTACTTCTTCAGTTGTTAAACACCAATATGTTTTAATCCCTCAGTGGTTTCCCTGAGAAGTTACACTTACAGCAGCTTGAAGAAGAAAAATGACCCTAGGGGTCGTTTGTGGACGCAGATTATGACCCATAATTACATTTTATTGTTAAGGGACATCTGACAGTCTAGTGGCACCTTAACCGTAACCATGGCAACGAACATCCTCTATTTTTGCCCAAGCCATTGTTGCTTACACCTAACCAACCTATCCAAAGCTTTACCATGGGATTGTCACATCATAAAAAGGTTAGCTTTTTATTTTCCCACTGTAGTTTTTAGCAGTTTATCTGTGGAGTTATCTCTAATTCAGGAAATGCTCCGTATCCGAGGGCCGGGGCAAACGACCCTACAATTTATAGTCGTTAGGGTTGGAGAACTATTTGGCTTGAGGAATTCAATGATGCACCTGATTTTAAATAGAAGCAGCTGAGCACATGGTGAAACGGCTTTAAAAAAGCCAGATGGAGGGTGCTGGATTCAGGCGACTGGTCGCCATTTTTGTACAATTTGTTATCGGCCCGTGATGCAGTTATCTGAAGGTTTCTGCCAAGAACAAATAATGATGCAAAACTGCAGGAGAAATATCTGAGAGTCTTTTATACTTGGAAACCCCAGGTCTGTTTTCCCTCTCTGTGTTTGTCTGTCATCTTATCTCTCTGTGAATGTGCATTATGTAATCATTCACTGAGTTCATATGTGTGTGTACATGTACACACACACACGGTCGGTCGGTAGGAGATCAGGCTCAGCTGGAGGTGGCGTGTGTGTGGTGGGAGGGGCCGAGCGCTTTGGAAATAAACTTTAATTTCCTGTAGTCATGGGAATTTGACCTCTTTATCCTGACAGCACACACACATTCACACACATTCACATGGGCACAAACACACTTTCTTCTCCTTTCCCTTGTTTTTTAAAATTTTGCAAATTTTTAAGGAAGGAAAAGAGACAAATTCCCACCTTTTTAGCATCACAACTATTTCACAAGGCACATTGTGCAATGTTGGGAGCCCCGCTCGTTCGTTAATAGGGAAAAGACCCAAACTTGAATTAGTGATTTCTAAACAGCAGCTTTACAAACCCAAACAATGGATTCTTCTACGTAAGCCCAGTCAGAGGGGGAGGATGTAGAGCTAGTAAAAGAGTCGAAACAAAACACACACACTATAAACACAGTATAAACATAGACGCACAATAGAGCTGCTGCAACAGATGCCCACTCATTCTTATTCGTCAACCACCAGCACGTAGGCACAGATTTGCTGTTGCTGCACTGAAAATATCTTCATGTGACTGAAGGGGCTTTAAGGAGGCACAACATGTCAGGAATGAATGTTTTCTCACAGTCCAAGTGAAATTAGATTGAATTTTTATAGCTCAGAATACAGGTTGTCTTTGTAAAACTACACATCCTAAAAGGGATTTTTCCATCTGTTGGTGTCATGACAGCGTCCCGTGTCCCTGCGTTAGTTTTCCCACAGAGAAATTCTTTGCATGTAGTCGATGAAAGCATTGAATTTTACGCTTAATCACATGAAGCAGTAACATCATAACAGCCTGTGACATAAGAATGAAAGAGCCACTGGCATTGAGCTGCTGCTAATATTAGCTTTCTAGCTAATGCATCTCTCTCATGGACACTTTAGGATATTCACTTAAAAACCAATGAGAACGAACATGTAATGTGTTAAAATATAAAATTGAGCTTAATCCTAAACTGTATTGAAGAATTGACAATGTTGAATTTATTCGAGGCTTCACTGCTGCCTGACGAGCTAACGATAGCTACTGTAAGCTAACGATAGCTAAGCTAAGCCTTCTGTGTATACACAGTTATCTTTATCCACAAATCTTTATTTTTTCATTCAGTACTGATAAAGGTTAGCATTACATTTGGAAATCATTTCAGTGCAAGGGAAGAGATGATTTCAGATGTTTTAAAGGTTGATTTTTTTTTTTTCCCTTTTAGTTTAAGGCCCTTAAATATTATATGTATTTCTCTCCAGTCTTTTGTCATAAACCCATACACACACACACACACATACACATACACACTAAAGCCCTTTGTCTTTCATGTCTGGGGCGGTACAGCCATTAAGCAAAGGGGCTATTCAAACAAACAACGAGGTCTCGTCCATTGAAAGGCTCCGTGCTATTCTTAGAACTGAGGAAGAGGTACAAGCACTCAGAAGCAAAAGATAATAACTGAAAGAGAGAGGAAAGAAAAGGTCGTAATGACGGTTTGAATTGGCTGTGTGTGTGTGTGAGTGTGTGTGAGTGAGAGAAAGAAGAGATGATTGAGTTTATTAAGTTAATTCAGAGCAGATAAAAGGACAAGAGATGAATGTTTCCTTCATGTATAGCTGAGTGTTTGTGCAGCGATCCTTCATTAGTGGCATCTTAACAAGCACTGCACATGGAAATACACATGAACGGTGTAAACACACTTACATAACTAAATAAATGAAAGACAGACATCAGAGAATGAATACAACACAGTCTTCATTGTTCGGGCATTGTTTGTTGGTGATGCACATACTTGAGCATCACTAACAATTTTATTCATGGTGACTTTTTCTTTTCTTTTCTTTTTTCTCCCAGAAATACGCAAACGGAGAAAATCTCTGCGCAGGAAGTTTGACTCGTTTTCAAAGGAAAAGAAAGAGCGAGGTGAGTTCAACATGAATACACTCGACACATGTGGTCAAACACGACACCATCTCTGACTACATTTGGTCTCCTTTCATAATCCGTGTTGCCATGTGAATGTGTTTTTTCTTTTTTTCCTATGACGCTCCTCCATGACCTGACACCCACAGACTCGGTGTTTGCTGCAGTAAATATGACCAAACACAAAAGCCCCTTGTCCTTATTGAAACGGCATCACCGCCACTGACGTCCAGCGGCTTTTACCGCTAATGGTCTCGCATACTTGAAATACTGTGTTTATAAAACATAAGAGGCTCAGGCCTGCAGACTGACTCACGCAGGGTTCACTCAGTCAAGCTTGTGTTTCATTGTTTCTGCTGCTTTCCTGCGCTGTTATAACATAAACTAAATAATGAATGGGCACAAACCTCGTAGAGCTCTTGCACAGTCACACTGTGTCAGCAATACAGACGCAAACACAGCTCTTTCAGAAGGGCATGTTTACGTGCACACCGCACCATAAATAAAAGCTTATTCATTACAGTTACGTTGTTTAAAGTGATGTCATTTCTCTGTTTGCTCATGTTTTTTAACCCAGCTATCGGATAAATACAAACTCTTCTTGAAATTGCATCTTAAGTGACTGATTAAAGGAGCTATTTGTAAGTTTTGCTATTGCTACATAGCTAGCGTTAGCATTAACAGCTGTTTACTTACCAGTCTAGAAGAAACACTATGAGATCAGCGTCAAACTACGTACGTAAACACAACGATGGCTGAAGCTCTTGGCAAGACTTGTAAGTAGCTGTTGATGCTAACGGTGGCTATGTAGCAATAGCAAAACCTTACAAATGGCTCCTTCTTTAAAAAGTAGTGTGGCTAATCTCTCTTTGACATGCTCTGTTGTATTTTTGTGATTCCAACAATCTTTGATTACCAACCAAATAAAATAAGCAACTGCCCCAAAGGTTTCAATATTTTGGGGGAAATAAAGGCACAATCATAACTAGAGCTGACGTGATTGGGTTTTAATTGTCACTCTTTCGCCCTCTCGCCCTCTCTTTATACTTCATCATAATTTACTTTCTCTACCTCCCTCTCCTTTTTTTCTCTCTATCTACACCATGTGGCCAATCATCTGCCAATGTGACCCCAACCTCTCATAAAGAGATGTTCTCTATTCCCAGGTGATTATCACAGCAGGGCGAGATTCTAGCCAAAACACACAACACACACAACACACACACACACACATACACACACACACATACACACACACACTCTCCCAGGATGTCTGTGCAGGTCTGTAAATCCTGCCTCCAGCCTCTTACACACAGGGACTTAGCTGAAGCCAACCCTGCTAATCAAAACACAGAACATTGGGACCTGGCAGCGCTCCTGCTGGCTCTGCTCCCCCACTACTGAAGGCATGACTGTGCGGCCTTCAGGGGTCAGCAGGTAGCAGATTACATGTAACTGGATTACATAGTGGTAACTGTCATCTCGCTGGAGTTGGTGTGGGAGAAGAAATTGTGTTTTTGTTGTTGTTGTTGTTGTTGTTGTTGTTTGCCAATATGTTGGGCTGTGAGGAATAATGAGAAAAAACACAGTTTTGCCCTTGATTTGATAAAGCATTCCTGTGGTGCATAACTCTGAGATCTCAGATGTGTGCTAGGGTTATAAATGGATGAAGGCAACATCCAATGAGGGAGGAACTACTCGCCTTTTCAAATGCACAAATTTTCCTTTTTATAAAGATGCAAGAATCTCCCACCGACGCGTTAACTCGCTTTCAAAGCTCCTCAGACTGCGGCTTGTTGATCTGCTGTCTTTCCCCTTCGGCGCTCTCTTACTACGTCATAGAACAGACAGATGGTTCGTCCAATCACCTGCCAAGTATTTATTGGAAAGCGCCTTCCCTTTTCCAAGCGGTTTCCAACGAAACCTTCCCTGATGGTTCTGTGTAACCAACCGTTTGGTGCATCAAGGTTTTTAACAAGTTTTAGTTCTTTAGTTGCTGCTTTTAGGTCTCAAATCTCCTTGCAGAACTGGAGAATACACAATATTTGATGAACATGAATAATTTACTTCCATATAAATGCTAATGCGGGAGGAGTCTGGGGGGGTGAAATGGCTGAAGGCAGCTGGTGGTGTCGCAGCTTGGACACAGAACCCAGTGTTGGTGTGTGCGGCTAAAGAGCGAGGGCCAAATCTTAATTTGGACGACCTGTGGTGTTAAGAGGTGAGGACCTGCTTAAAACAAACTAGGTCATGTGTTTGTACCTGTTTGAGACAAAAAGCCTGCCATCATCCTCCTCCTCCTCCTCCTCCTCCTCCTGGCTGCGCCCCACTGATCTCTCACATTGCTGTCTCGACATGATGCGTCGTACAAACCGTGATGGGGAGAGACTTTGAAAACCGCCTCTCTCAATCTGCTGCTTTGGCCTCCCTCTAGTGTTTTCAGACTTTATTCTCAGGAAAAAAGGGTCAACTAGAAGTTATAAGCTTTCTATAATTTGCTCCTGTTTTTGTGTATGGACCGGGGGGGTTTACACAGAGGACAGTCTGTTAACTAAACACAAGGTTTGTAAATCTCTGGAGGACCAATATTATCATCCAGCTGCTGGTGTGGTGACAGAAAAAAAATAGGAGCGAGTGCTGAACAGCATCTAAATATATCTCCTTCAGACTTCCAGTAACAGACGCTCCCCTGAGAAATATTAAAGAGGAATAGCAGAGAGATTCCTGAACAATCAGGCATGAACCAGTCAAACACATGCAGCTGTGTTGCTGTCTGACTTATTGGCTTTACCGTCAACTGAGAACCAGGCAGCTTCTTGGACAGGATTTTATCCATATTCCCCATTGAGGAACAGCAATAAAAGATCATCAGATTAATTAGAATTATAACTGATTACATCAATAAATAATGCTGTTATGTAAATACTTAAACATAAACCCAAAAACTAGCAAATATTTTGACCAAACCTTCCTCCTTTTTTTTCTTTACATTTTATATCATCATTTCTCTGTTAATGTCTAAATGTCTTATTAGCTCTGCTGCCGGCTCTGATAAGTGTTTTCCAACAGTTCCAAGCTGCCACAGCCAGCCATTAAATCCTCAACTATTTACTTAAACAAGCACACACCTCGAGCGCAGGCAGCCAACACTGTCATCGTTGGCATTAAGGTGCCAGCAAACGTGGCTGTTCCTGCCAACAGACGTCAAGACTGAGGAATAAGCACGGGCTTACTGATCAAACTGGGCCATTAAGTGCAGTGCATACGACATCTATCAATGGAAAGAGCGCATTCTAGTTGGCAGGGGATGTTGTTTTTTTGTATTTTAAATGTCCTGGGGTTACGCGGGGTGATGTGTTTGTTTTGTTTTAGAGCAATAATTCATCGTTTTAATAAGCAGCAAGCAGGATAATTAATGTTATTAAATCAAAATAAGGTTGAAAAATGGCAGCTGCTGATGAAGATGAGAGATAAATGTTGTTAGTATGGCTGTATTGTTTCCATGTTACACCACACTGAAACGATTATGACACAAAACACATGTCTAACCTCATAGTTTCCAGTCTAGATTGGCATGCATCATATGTATATAGAAGGAGCCATATGTGGTCGGTGTGTACTGTACTAAAGGGATTGTTCCATGGGTTTCTACCACAGAACCTGGGTTCATATTTGGTTTCTTTGCCCCCTCAAAACACTACCTGCCCTGGGGGAGGCGTTTTCCGAATTACAGGCAGAAACAAAATGTTGTATCTGTCATTTTATAAAGCAGAAATAACTTACCATAAAAGCAGCCAGCAGCTACTTTGAGAACAACGACAACACTGTTTTAGTTTTTTTTTTTCATTAACTGACTAATTAACCTAATCTTTACAGCTCTTAAGATGCAGCTGAAACGCAAGGAATGCACAACCGGGACTTAAAGATCCTAATTTAACCCTAGTTTAGTTACTGTGGCTGCTTTAGTAGCTGGAACTATTTGGCAGAAAGGAGCATAACATAGTAAAAGACCATTATAATGGTCGTCTGAGTCTTTTAGAGCAGGTTTCATAACCTGGATGAGCCATTGTGTTTTACAATATCTGCTTAGTAGCCAAAAGTGAATTGTGACCGGTTTTGTTTTCCTCGTTAGCCATTAGCTAGAGACTTTTGCTTGTAGCCTCTTTTGTTTTGTTTTTTTTTTTTGTTCAAGCTCTGTGACTCCCAGCAAACTTATACGTGTGGCTAACAAGCTAATGCTAGTTGGCAACCGGCCAATAAGGAGCTTATCCGTGAGCCTGGCACCTGGTGGAGGCCCACGTGGATGAGGGCTGGTCAGAGTCGATCAGTCACAAATCAAGCAGCTGAAAGTTGCTCACTCCCAGATTTACTTTACAACAAGAAATTCTGTCCGAGAGATGTTTAATACAAGTTGATTATAAATCTCAAACTGATGTTTGATGCTGAAATTACCAAATCCTGCATCACAATGTAAGATTTAAGATTATTTTTTATGTTACATTACTGTAAGTAATGAATAAACTCTCAACTCAACCTGTGAGTTATTTCAAGATGAGTCAATCCCGTATCTTTAAAGCTTTACGGGGCATCCTGCCAGTCCGCCTTGGCTGTCTGACCCGTTTGGGACTCCTCTCAGTGTGACTGTGTGCACGTGTGTGTGTGTTGGTCCTCCATGTGTTTTCATTCAAACAATCGCGGCGGTTCACGATTCTTTGGATGTGAGCATTTTAAGTTTAGACGGAGCCTGATTAATCTGCTCGGTGTTTCCTGCTTCATGCATGTGAGTGACACATGCAGAGTGAACTCTAATGCCTCAGTAGCCTTTTATAACCCCAGTCTATTCCTGTGTATTTTAGGCGCTGTGAAAAGTGGAGGAGTCACTTTATATTCCAGGTTTGCAGGATGGATAAGAGCTTGTCCTTAAACTGGATGATCAGAGTTACAGAACCTGCCCCACAAAAATCATATTAAGGTTGTTTTTTTTTTTTTCTTAAAATAAGTTTAAAAAATCTGAGATGGCCAAAAGATAATTTAGTTTCCAGTGCTTTAGGCTAAGCTAGGCTAACCACACTCCTGCTCAATCGCACACAGACATGAGGTTGGTGTTGTTCTTCTTATCACACTTAAAAGGAGAGAAGAGTAAATGTATTTCCCAAACATACCGTCAATTCTAGAGAAAAATCTTGAAACGAGTTGATTTGTTTTTGGGACAATGTTGAAATAGAAATTACATTTAGGGATCAGTAATGGACAAATCTAACATTAGATTTCCAAATATCAAACCTGCAACCCTTATTTTTCATCATTTTTTAATTTTCTTTGCAGGTTTTTACTTCCAGAGAGCGTTAGGTTGTGCTCGTTTCACCAACTTATGAGACTTCAGGCAGCCGTGTGCGAATATTTGCAGATGATTGTCTGTTTTCTCTCGCAGATTCAATCTAATTAGCTCTCTTAATTGTTGCTGTCGCTCATTAATCCAAGCCACTGCTTTTGTTATTGTTGTTCTTAATGCCCTTAATTCACCTCTCTAACTGGATTTTTACTGCGGGTTGTGCCAGATCGAGGCGTGTGCTCGAATTGTTGTGGTCATGTGACGCAGCAGAGCGAAGGATTTTGCGGCTTTAACCGAGCTGCCGACCACGAAACCCCTGCGATGACAGCGTCAACCTGCAGCCTGTACCGCTGGCGTCGCAGTAAGCCTGTATCAGTCTGAGTGTGATGTCTGGTTTGTGACTGCGGCTGCTCTAACAGGATTACCTGGTTATCCCTCTCTAGCCTGCGCTCTCCATCCACCCCGTCTCTTCTTATACCCCTCGTCTACCTGAGCCTCTAATCTCTGTGTGAAGGGCTGTGGCGATCGCTGCGTTCCCAAGTTAACGAGGTTGCACGTTCATTTCATCATCAAGTCCATTATGTGTCCACCGCTTCAGGCTCAGCTCTCCTTCACTCTCGGTCTCTCCGCCCTTACAGAGGCACATCCACTTTAATCTCTCCTGCTCCGTTTATCCTGATACTGGTCTCTCAGTCTGTCGCACCAACTCTTCTCGGCGGTAGCTGAACATAAATGAGGCAGTTAGAACCGAACTGAGCCTGAAAAGGTAGGACAAGATCCCGAGGCGCGTACTACAAAAGCAGGATTTGGGGTTATCGAGGTAATTTCAGGTTGAACTCTGGATTTTCAGTAAATCACCATGGTAACTCCTTACTTTCCCCGGAGCAGGTGAAACTTCAGAGGATCAAATCAAAACCAGTCAACAGCCCCAACTACTAACCAATCAGATTCATCATTCCTGCAGGATCATGTCATATTAAGTGCTTTTATTATCGTAGCCTGACAGTTAAATCCAACTGAGCCAGTTGATAACCAGCTTTTGGTAGAACAGGTTATCCAGGACAGCCGAAGTTTGGTTCAGTTAAGCCAGATATCAAAAAGTTATCCTGGCTATGTTGAATTTGCTTCGTGGTGCAGGCCTCTGGTTTTCAGGTGGTCTCCGGTTGGGGTTCATTTGTGGGTGCGAAAGCAAAACAAATCAACATGATTTTGTGATTAGCGATTGTGATTTTGAGCATTAATTCGTTGAATTAATATCAAGGAAGTGATAATCCGTATAATTATGCAACAGCAAACATAAATGAATTGATAACCATGGCAACACTGTGACTTTCCTTGATGCATTATGTGTTCACTATGATTTATCATCCTCATGTCTCTCGTACTACAACACGATGAGGTGGATGTAAAAAAACAATTTCATATCACATCAAGAATACAACTTAAATAAATATGCGAAACCTTCATTACACACCTGATACACTTGAAACTGTGACGTCACGGCTTCGTGTGTGTGTGTGTGTGTGTGATTCCACTTCGTCCATCATTTCTCTGTGAACAAAAAAAAAAAAAGAGTCTGTCACCGTGGAGATGAAAGTGGAGCCATCTTCCTGTTGTGGAGTTCAGATGCTATCAGCAGACAGGAATGTGTTCTGCAAATAAAACCAGACTCAAGTCGAGGCTCCAGTTCTGCTTCAGCCTCTGATTTACAGCGTCAACGTGGTCACGCTAAATCTACTTATTTGTAAAAATAATAAAAAAATAAATAAAAATTAAAAAAAAAATGTTTTTCCTGGAGAAGAAGAAGTGCTTGTTCTAAATGTTTTTTTTTTTTTATGATTTTGACAGTTTTTCAAGAATTATGAAAACTTTGCTCCGCTCTTAAATGTCCAAATGAAGATTTAGTTTAAGTGCGGGAAACTTTGTATTTTCTATGACGGATGTGATGTTGGACACATTTAGGAAATATTTAACACTTAACACAGACTTGAAATAAATAATACTGACAGTTTCTTTTCTTTTTCTTTTTTTTTAAATTTCTTTATTAATCTTCTCATTTGTCTTGATACTGAGTTCGGGGCTGGGGTCTGAGGATATGAACTGCAAAGAGAATGAAACAATGTGGATCTGTGGAGTTATTTTTTTTATATCATCTCCCGTGTGAATCATCTTCTGAGGGCTTTTGAGTGTTTCTACCATATCAGGGAAAAGTTTGCAACCATGTCTCTCTGGACCGTCGGATTAAGCCAGATTGATAAGCACTCGCTTCCCTTCTTTATTTATTTATTTTTTTCTGACATCCAGGCCAGATTTTTTTTCTACTTTGATAAAACAAAAGAAGCTGTGTTCACTCCTCTGTTGTGGGAACTGTTGTGTTTCTCTCACGCTTAAACGCTTGATAAAGAGATGGTTTCATCAACTTTTAAAACAATAAATTAATTTAGAGGTTTTTTTTTTGCCTTGAGATTCAAAAGTATCATCAGTGTTGCATTGAGATACTTCGGGTATCTCACTCGTCTCCTCTTTTTCTCCTCTTCCATCCCCTCCTCCTTCAGAATCCGCTCCCAAGGCGTTCGGCATCCCCCTCTCCCAGGTGATCGCCAACGACCGGGCGTACAAGCTGCGGCAGGACGCCCTGAAGGAGAGCAGGCGCGACTGCCTGGACCTGGAGGCCAGCATCCTGCGCTTCCGGGCCGAGAAGCGGCAGTTCTTCAACGGGAACAAGCCGCTGGTCGGCTCCTCGTCGATCACGGGCGGAGGAGGTCCCGGGTCACCCTCCGCCAACTCGGTGGCTCCGGCGCCGATTTTTGAAAACCAGAACAAACCGCTGTCGCCCACGTTTCTGGATAACACCGGCCGAGGACAGAGGAGGGTGAGGATGAATACACACACAGGCATCTCCGAATATATATATATACTGTATATATATACTGTATATATATATATATACAAACCAAGAAAAAGTTTATTTATAAAAGAAATTTCATATAAAAGTTTTATTGAATTTTTACTTTGTGGATCCAGAGAGAGAAACAGAAATAAGCTTTATGAACGAACACAGTCACGCAGGAGTGCCTCTGTAACACTGTCAGATGGACCAGTGACCTTTGACCCTTTGACCTGCTCCTCTCCCTCCAAGTGCAACAGTCTTGAATTTCTTCCCTGTGTGTGTGTGTGTGTGTGTGTGTGTGTGTGTGTGTGTGTGTGTGTGTGTGTGTGCTGTAATGAAGGCCTCCACAGTTCAGCTAGTTAATCTCCGACTGCATCTCCAGCTGTAAACATTTTCACAACAAATTCCTCTATTTGTTTCCACAGTCGTGTGTTTGTACGTAAAATGCTGCGTTGGTGCTGTGTGTGTATTTTTTGCTCTTCTGTGTGTGTGTGTGTGTGTGTGTGTGTGTGTGTTAACTCTCTCTGCGCTTGAGGCCATCACACCCTGCAATTCCCTCCACCTTGATCTGGAAACGGTCGTTAGCTTAAGCCGGTAATGAGTATTATTACAGCCACAGCGCGCGGTAATCGAACCCGAACCAGCGATCAAAGTGCAGCTCATGAGAGTCACTGAGGTAAACACTGCACACACAGTCCGGCCTGAGCGGAGGCGTGACAAAGATAATAATATCATACTGTAGTAAAGGGTTGCACCTAATTATCTGTTGATTACTTGTTTGATTAATTCCCTGTTCGGTCTGTAAAATGTTAAGAGTGAAAATGTCCATCACAATTTTGTGTTTATTTAGGGTTTTTTTTTTTGTGAGATCAAAGGGTTTAAACCCTGAAAATATTTAAATTACACAAGAGCATCATTTCCACTGGGGGGCGTCAAGTTCAAAAAATGTATTTTTGCCTCTGACTTTTCAGTTTTCAGTTTGATTTCAGTCCCTGAAATCTTCCTAAAAAAGGTCAGTCGAGGCGAGATAAGACGTTAAAGGACAGAAGCAAATACAATATTTATCATAAAGTGTCACGTCTCTATTAACAAAATGTTCCATAGAAAATGACACGACATGAATTTTTTGTTTACTTTTAGTTTGGAAAGACCTGATGTCCAGATGTATTAGAATACAAGACTGATAGGATTATATAAATGCAGGAAATACAGTCATTTTTTCCTTTTGAACTTCTGACGTCACTCTGCAGGCCGCCACACGTGTGTAATGTCTGATTACATGTAATGGACGTTATGTAATCAGGTTGTTGAAGGAAACATCATTAATCAGATCTGGTTCAGTAAAAATGAAATAACGGTCTGTTCACTGTAAATGTAACTTGCAGCTGAACTTGTTGATCGGAGCCATAAACTTGGTTTATTTAGTTTAACATCCAGCAGATGTTTGTGAGTCAGAGAAACAAAATGTTTTTTTTTTTTTATATCTGACAAGTAAAAAACTTTAATTTAATATATAAATTAATTGTAAAGTTAATTAAATAGTCAGTTAATTAACATGGGACACAATTTTTGTCCAAATAAACTTCTCTCCCCCACACATGCCGACACACGCTCCATCTCTCCTATAAACTGTTTGAAAAACTTTTTTATTTTCCAATCTGTTTATCATTATTTAATATAAAATAAAAGTTAACCTAGTTTTTTATTTGTCTTTTCATCTTTAACTGCAGGATAAGAGTCTGAATGTTTGGTACATTGTTGCGTAGAAATCCAAACTTCACATCAAAATCCCCTATTTATGCGTTTAAATGATGAAACGGGTTTCTATTATCTGAACTGATGAGACACACACACACACACACACACACACACACACACACACACACACAGAGCTGGAGATCTTCAGGTTGATAGATGACGCAGCTGCAGCTCGGTGACGTTACACCGATGAAGGTTGAAATTTAATGGCTGGAACAAGATGATTAGCGGAAGAGAGGAAGAAGTTGCAGTGATGACTTTATAACTATAACTATAGGTCTCAGGTCTAAACTTCTCCTAATGGCAGGTTCAGGGACCGTGTATCATGCTTGATATTTTCATGTGCCACTGCTTTTCTATATTTCAGGAATTCAAACCAGGTCTCCTAAAATACTGAAATCTTTAAGACAAAACGTCCATTTACTGAATAAATATCTTCTCGTTTCGTGGCTCCTGAGCTGAAAATTCCTCCGACTCCAGAAATCACTCGCGGGTCGAAGACAAGTGATTTATATTTTCTGTGGTATTCGTTTTTTTTCAGCTCAGGTATTTATTGGATGGCAACTCTGGGATGAGACTCGTCTGTTCTCCTGCCATCCGTCTGAAAATGTTCTTTCCATTTTTTCCTCCGTCACTGCTCCTCTTTCTGTCTCCATCATCCACTGTAAATGTTTTCTTTTCCCCTGCTTTGTCTGTTTCTAATTAGTCTTGATCTCCTTCTCATCCAGTTAAACGTCAGCGTCTCTCTCTCTCTGTCGTCATCCCCTCATCACTGACTTCATAAATCACTCTCTGGATCACACGTATTAGTTTGATGTTGTTCAAAACCACGAACAAACTAAAGCAAAAGTTTCTCTCCTGATTTACATTTGGTAAGATCCATTAGAGCAGGACACTGGATCTTTTGAAGCTGATACCAATTAAAAGTTTGAAAAACCTGATCGTAAAACAGCTGCTATAACATACAGATGATACATGTTTTACTTGTATTTATCATTATATTACACTGCGTGACATTTCATTCTAGATCTGGTCAAATCATGTAGTTATTATAATTGTAATCTTAACTCAAGGTGCCACTTATTAGCTTTTTATGGAGCTTTCAATCGCATCCCACCAGAAAAAGCTAGTAAGTGGACCTTTAGTTTATTTTATTTATTTATTTATTTTTGTCAAAAATCCATTTAAATGTATTTTTATGAGTTGTGACCAAAACAGGAACATTTGAGTGTTGAAAAACAAACGTCACTGCCCTCTAGTGGACAAAGTGTGTAATGACTTTTATTTTTTAAACTCAACCTTCACATCATACAACTTTTAACTTTTCATTTCTGTTCTGAATATTATGAGATCATTTTCCTCATTAGATTTCCTGATACATTAACCTGAGGAGCAGATTATCCATAAAACACCACTCAACACCGTATGACTGGAGAAGAAATACAATTAAAAATAATCGCAAAATT
>NW_019174648.1:1083059-1171537 GCF_002260705.1 Seriola dumerili
TAAAAAAAAAGAAATATAAGTTTTAAAAAAAAAAAGCAAGAAAACAGCAGGTGGTAAGTTGTACCTGTTTCTCACCCCTCCCTTCTCCGCTCTCGCAGGGGGGTCTGTCGGTGGACTCCATCTCCGACCTGGTGGAGAGTCAGTCCCGCCTGCTGGAGGCGCTGCAGCTCTCCCACCCGGCCGAGCTGGAGCTGAAAAGGCGGCGGGCGGCGGCTCGTCGAGGGGAGGACCAGAACAAGCTCAGCCTCAACCCCATCTACAGAACAGGTGCCCGCGTGCTGGAGAGGTGCTGCAGTCACATCGAGACCCACGGTGAGACAGGGGGGGTTTGCTTTTCTCTCGTGCACAAAATAACAAACCCTCAAACACGATTAATAGCTACTGCTGCTGGTTGTCCAGTGTAAATGTACATTAATTAACAAAACTTTAATGAAGCCGTGATTGATGCATTTCGTTTCCACAGGTCTGCGACTGTTGGGATATTTGTTAGTGGGAGCTCGAAGAAGAGAGAGCAGGTGAGGACAACACACACACACACACACACACACACACACACACACACACACACACACACACACACACACACACACACACACACACATCACACACACACACACTCACACTCTATAGTTTCAGGTGAGTGGCCGCATCATTTCCATCAGGTGTGAAGTTCACAGCTCAACATGAAAAATATACAAAGGTGAACACTAACCTGTGTGTGTCTTGAAGACAGGACAAAATGTTACTTATTATTATTATTATTTATTATTTATATATATTATATATAAAAAAAAATCAGTAAAAGCTGCTGTGACACTTGTAAGATTTGGAAAACTCACCCCTCCATCTCCGTGTCTCTGGGTGTCTGCGGTTGAAGATGATGTCGAACGTGTGCGGATAAGTGTGCAGCAGCATCATTCAGTTCAGTTCCTGTCCTGACATTTTGATTCACTGTCCGTGTATTCCTGTCGCGCTCGTCACGGATCACTCGGCAGAATATAAAAATATTCTTGATGCACTGATATGTGATATCCTGTTTGAGAATTCTTGTCCACCGGGGAGAAAGTGGTCTTGTATTTGACCTCCTCGGCTGGTTTTTGTGCGTGTGTGTTGTGTTGGTGTGCTTGGAGTGTGTTCCTCAGCTGCGGAGGACTTCTTGACGTGACCGTGGGGTGGACGTCCAGCTGGACGAGGAGCACAGCGTCCATGAGTTCGCAGCGTTTGCTCAAAGAGTTTGACATCCCTGACCCTGCCGCAGAGAAGCTCCTACCCGCGCTCTCCTGCACGCCATATCGTGAGCGCTCATCACACACACACACACACACGACACACACCATTGGTAGATCAATTGATTATATTATCTATCTCCTCCTCCGGGCCTCTCTCAGGTGCTGAGAGAGGCCACCAGCTCAGTACCTGAAGTAGCACCCCTCCTCTACCTGCTCCCTCCCTGTAACTGTGACACCTGCTCGGCCTCCTCACCTTGTTGCACACCGTGCAAGACTTCGCCCAGGACAGCATAGAAACCAAACGCACGAGGAGGTACGAACACAGCTGATCCTTTTATAAGGGCAGTTTACTCATCATTGATTAATGTCTGAGGAAATAACCCTGTGACTTTATATATATAATCAGTTCCATTCTTTATTTAATCTGTCCATTAAAGGATTACATATTAAACTGGTGGAAACGCCCCTTTAAAGGACCATACTGATTGATTTGCATGTTTAATGACGTCTCCAAGAAAGATAACAACATCCAAGATTTGAGAGTCTGGAAAGAAATCTTAATATTCAACACAGCTACGTTGCTGGGAAATTTAAAACACGTGTATTTTGTTTTCTTGCTCTTTTCTTGCCACTAAAAGTTTTGATGTTCGTGACGTTCAGAATCTAAAAGAACATGTTGTGCTTTTGAAAATGATAGAAACGTCCTCTGTAGTACTTTAACTAGACAACCTTTGCAAATTAAACTACATCTCACATCCGTCCATCCAACACTTCTCCTCTCGCCTTTCTGTCCTTCCTCACCTCCTCCTCCTCTTCACTCCTCCTCCTCCTCCTCCTCCCCTCCAGATCCCTGGCAACAAGATGACAGGCTGCCTAACCTGGCGGTGATCTTCGGCGCCGAACCTGCTGCAGAGGGAGAGAGGAGGAGACGTGAGTCTGGCAGGGCGATGGGGATCGAGGACAGCACCGGCCATCATCAGCGTCACTCTGGTGCTGATCCAGAACTACAGGAGGCTCTTCACGCGTTACCACGACTCAAAAACCACGACTCAAACCACGACTCACACCACGACTCACACCACGACTCTCACACCACGCGACTCAACACCACGACTCACACCACGACTTCAAACCACGACCCAGAAGAAACAAAAAATTATTATTATATAAACTTAATGTGTTGTATGTATCTTGTGTGTGTTTCTACCAAGGTTACTGCAGAGGTGCCAGCAGGAGGTTCCTGATGAGTCTGATTTGACCGACCCCGACATGACTATCATCCCGCTACGACGTACCTACATCAATCGACATCCCTCACAGAACTGCAGTCCTGACAACTGTTCAATACACCCGTCTTAAGGCATCAAATGTTCTCTCCTGTGGCTAATTGCGGTTCCCGTCTCCCGTCTAAGCAGCAGCAATCTTATTTTTTAAACTCAACCTTCACATCATACAACTTTTAACTTTTCATATCTGTTCTGAATATTATGAGATCATTTTCCTCATTAATAGATTTCCTGATACATTAACCTGAGGAGCAGATTATCCATAAAACACCACTCAACACCGTATGACTGGAGAAGAAATACAATTAAAAATAATCGCAAAATTTAAAAAAAAAGAAATATAAGTTTAAAAAAAAGCAAAGAAACAGCAGGTGGTAAGTTGTACCTGTGTCTCACCCCCTCCCTCTCCGCTCTCGCAGGGGGGTCTGTCGGTGGACTCCATCTCCGACCTGGTGGAGAGTCAGTCCCGCCTGCTGGAGGCGCTGCAGCTCTCCCACCCGGCCGAGCTGGAGCTGAAGAAGGCGGCGGGCGGCGGCTCGTCGGAGGGGAGGACCCAGAACAAGCTCAGCCTCAACCCCATCTACAGACAGGTGCCCCGCGTGCTGGAGAGGTGCTGCAGTCACATCGAGACCCACGGTGAGACAGGGGGGGGTTTGCTTTTCTCTCGTGCACAAATGTAACAAACCCTCAAAACGATTAATAGCTACTGCTGCTGGTTGTCCATGTAAATGTACATTAATTAACAAAACTTTAATGAAGCCGTGATTGATGCATTTCGTCTCCACAGGTCTGCAGACTGTGGGGATTTTCCGAGTGGGAAGCTCGAAGAAGAGAGTGAGACAGGTGAGGACACACACACACACACGCACACACACACACACGCACACACACACACACGCACACACACACACACGCACACACACACACACGCACACACACACACACGCACACACACACACACACACACACACACTCACACTCTATAGTTTCAGGTGAGTGGCCGCATCATTTCCATCAGGGTGAAGTTCACAGGCTCAACATGAAAATATCAAAGGTGAACACTAACCTGTGTGTGTCTTGAAGACAGGGACAAATGTTACTTATTATTATTATTATTATTATATTATATATAAAATAAACATCAGTAAAAGCTGCTGTGACACTTGTAAGATTTGGAAAACTCACCCCTCCATCTCCGTGTCTCTGGGTGTCTGGGTTGAAGATGATGAAGTGCGGAGGTGTCGGTGCAGCAGCATCATCAGTTCAGTTCCTGTCCTGACATTTGATTCACTGTCCGTGTTTCCTGTCGCGCCTCGTCACGGATCACTGGCAGATAAAAAATATTCTGATGATGTGTGATATCCTGTTTTTGAGAAATCTTGTCCACCGGGGAGAAGTGGTCTTTATTTGACCTCCTCGTGTGTGTGTGTGTGTGTGTGTGTGTGTTCCTCAGCTGCGGGAGGACTTCGACGTGGGGGTGGACGTCCAGCTGGACGAGGAGCACAGCGTCCATGACGTCGCAGCGTTGCTCAAAGAGTTTCTGAGGGACATCCCTGATCCTCTGCTGCCCAGAGAGCTCTACCCCGCCTTCCTGCACGCCAATCGTACGTCTCACACACACACACACACACGCACACACACCCATTGGTTGATGAATTGATTGATATTACTCATCTCCTCCTCCGGGCCTCCTGCAGTGCTGAGAGGAGCAGACCAGCTCCAGTACCTGCAGCACCTCCTCTACCTGCTCCCTCCCTGTAACTGTGACACCCTGCTGCGCCTCCTCACCTTGTTGCACACCGTGCAGAGCTTCGCCCAGGACAGCATAGGAACCAACGACGAGGAGGTACGACACAGCTGATCCGTTTTTAAAGGGGCAGTTTACTCATCATTGATTAATGTCTGAGGAAATAACCCTGATGACTTTATATATATATCCAGTTCCATTCTTTATTTAGTCTGTCCATTAAAGGATTACATATTAAACTGGTGAAACGCCCCTTTAAAGGACCATACTGATTGATTTGCATGTTTAACGACGTCTCCAAGAAAGATACAACATCCAAGATTTGAGAGTCTGGAAAGAAATCTTAATATTCAACACAGCTACGTTGCTGGGAAATTTAAAACACGTGTATTTTGTTTTCTTGCTTTTTCTTCCCACTAAAAGTTTGATGTTCGTGACGTTCAGAATCTAAAAGAACATGTTGTGCTTTTGAAAATGATAGAAAACGTCCTCTGTAGTACTTTAACTAGACAACCTTTGCAATTAAACTACATCTCACATCCTTCCATCCAAACTTCTCCTCTTGCCTTTCTGTCCTTCCTCACCTCCTCCTCCTCTTCACTCCTCCTCCTCCTCCTCCCTCCCCCTCCAGATCCCTGGCAACAAGATGACGGCTGCTAACCTGGCGGTGATCTTCGGGCCGAACCTGCTGCAGAGGGAGAGAGGAGGAGACGTGAGTCTGCAGGCGATGGGGATCGAGGACAGCACGGCCATCATCAGCGTCACTCTGGTGCTGATCCAGAACTACAGGAGGCTCTTCACGGTACCACGACTCAAACCACGACTCAAACCACGACTCACACCACGACTCACACCACGACTCACACCACGACTCAAACCACGACTCACACCACGACTCAAACCACGACCCAGAAGAAAAAAAATTATTATTATAATAAACTTAATGTGTGTGTGTGTGTTTCTCCAGGTTACTGCAGAGGTGCAGCAGGAGGTCCTGATGAGTCTGATCCAGACCGACCCTGACATCATCGACTATCTCCTGCGTAGGAAACTGAGGTAACCGTGACAACCGGCCTGTCAATACACCCCCGTAAGCATCAAATGTTCTCTCCTGTGGCTAATTGCGGTTCCCGTCTCCCCTCAGCAGCAGCAATCTGACGGTGGAGAGCAGCAGTGAGTCCGGGGGTCGCCGGGACACGGGGGCGTCCCTGGACTCCGTGGGGGCCTCCAGCGGCAGCCTGTCCCCACTGGAGCCCCCGTCACCTCTGTTCCCGCCCGACGGTAGCGGCGGCGAGGGCAGCCTGACCAGCGAGGTGTTCCTCAACGTGCTGAAGCTGAACCAGAACAGGAAGCGGCAGGAGACCAGATACGGTATACTCGACCTGTTGGTGTAACTGTGTGTCACATGATCTGGGCGGCAGCAGTGTCAGGCTAATTAACGTGACAGTGCAGCTGATGAGCTTGTTGAAGGTCATTTAGCATTTTATGACTGAGGCATGAAACTTTCTCCAGTGTTTCTATAAACCAGGAAGTTTATTCTCAGACGTGACCTCTGGGACGGGGCGGAGCCGCCTGGGGCAACGAGTGTGGTCCTGACCAAACTAGGATGCTAGCTTCTGATTAGCATGTTGGCTAGTCAAAGCGAAAAATGCAATGCTGAGGTCAGTGACCTCTCGAGGTCACCAGAGGTCAGACACAAATTGCCTCCACGTCTGAAATAAAACCTTGGGGTGTGTAGATTATATGCTGAAACGTTCATGCTTTAGTCATAAAATGCACACATGGTTTGTCCATCTGCCCCACTGTGATGCAGAGGGTAAATTTAAACAACAGACCTGTTTTTACTCTTTAAATCCTGAGACGGTGAGAGTGAGATCTGCTGGATGACATCACAGAGCAGAGGAGGAGAATCCAGAGCTGGTTGGATGAGGGAAAGTTGATTGGGAAAAACTGCTTTTATGTTCAGAGAAGCAAAAACAAAAAAGATGATGAGGGACAGGGAGCAGTAACGTTCATGCAACAGTCTGATGTACACTGACTTTATTTTGGGGAACCACCGACTCCAACAATGAGACAGGAAGTAACTACAGCTTGGAGTATCTTTTGAAATGGCATTTATATATTTGTGTTAAATAGAAATTGAATTCCATGTGTCTGAAAACTGAAGTGCGTCGACATTTGGGATGATAAATGTTCCAACAGCACCATCTAGCTGTGACAGATATAAAGACGTCGCTCTATATTGAGTGCTGATTTTAACAAAACAAAAAGCTTAGTTGCACAATAGTAATGCACGTGGTTCTGTGAACTGCTTTACTCCTGAGGGGCCTCGTGATTGTTTTCTAAACTTTCCTCACTGTGTGAAATCATAATATTGTTCAAGCATAGAAGAAGTTTTCATCGAGGAAACTAGTGCTTTTATTTTCCAAAGGAAAGGTCTGTTTCCTCTGCCCCCCCCCCCCCTCACGGGAAGGTTCAGGATCAGTGTTGGAGCTCTGCAGATGTTTAGTGGTTTGCTCAGCGGCACTTAAGCAAGGTGAAAACATAAAACATACCAGCATGCAGGTTCGAACCCCCCGCCCTGTCTCCTTCCTCCAGGTGAGGTCCCTCCAGGTAAATCCATCCGCCACATGCGTCAGTTCCACTCCCACCACAACCTGCTCAGCCTGTCCCAGCCCTCCTCCTCATCGTGTTCCACCTCCCGGCTCCACGGTCAGGACCCCGACCCCCAGGACCGCAGGGGCCCGCTGGGTTCTGCACTGAGCTTCTCTCTGGGCGTCGGCGGCGGCAGCTGCTCCAGTCTGAGCGGGTCGACCGAGAGCAGCATCTGGGTGAGACAGACGCCGCAGGAGGAGAGCAAACCGTCGCCCGCCACCAACTTCTGGGACTTCTTCACCGGGAAAGGCTCGAGCTCGGAGACGATGGTATGATGAAGGGCGAGAAGAGAGGAGGAGCGTGATGGGGAAAGAGCGTGAGTGTGCAGTCGTGCAACTTCCTGTCCGAGGTCAGAAATCCTCCGAGAAATTGGTCAAAGTTCCTGTTACATTTCCAGAGACGTCTGAATTTACAAACAAAAGATAAGTATATTCCAGGATTATAAATGCGTCATGACGACTCTTGTTTTGAAAAATCTCCAAATTTCCTACTTGAACTTCCTGTATATGACTGTGTAGTTGGGACAAAGAAGAAATGAAGAAAAACCAACAAATGAAGGATAAACTTTTTTCTTTTTTTTTTTTAAAGACTGTGGATTGATGTTGAAGATGAAAACGTCCTCGGACAGAGTCACGGACATCTGAGTCAATAAAGAAACAAAACAAAAACAAAATAAATCTGTCAATGAGATTATCTGGAGGTGGATGCAGTAATAATTGCAATGTATATAAACTGTACATGATGTATTCCATAAGTTTACATACACAAAACTTTGTCTTTACTACCTAGAACTGTGTAACTAACTGTAGCTGCATGGGCTCCACTAACCCTTCCTCTGTGTTTCCCCCTCAAAGAGCCACATTTACTTTGAATCGGATTCACAATTCATCTTTCAGCTGTCCACAATTAGCAACTATGAAGATCCAAAGTGTTCAAAAATATGAACGACTACAGACAAAACATTTAACGCAGCCATTCAATTTCAAATTTGAAATCGGCTCGGAAATTTTTGTGTGCAGTTTTTTTTCCCTAGGTCACAGGTTACATTCACATTCGAGTTTAAGTTTCAGCAAAGAGGGATTTTGCATTCTGACCTGAGAGGTTGGATGCTGCATTCATGTCACATGGGCAGTTTAACTTGTAAACAGCCTTCATGTCCATTTTGAAGTCCTATTAACCAGTTTTCTGAAAACTCCACTACATCCATCTTAATCCAGAAGTTTTGAGCCAAAGTCCTTTTTAAGATTTAATAAACCCAAATTCAATAATGTAGCACTACACCGTCAGTGCACAGTATTTTTAGCCCTCATATGACCAACTTTGCTAGTGCACAACCGTCCTGAGTCGTTACCAAATTTTTGCATCTCTACCAAGAATCCCATTTTCTGTGAACGCAGCATTAAACTTCAGTATTCTACAAGGTAAAAGAAAACCATCTGAACCAGTGATTTTCTGCAGCATAACAACTTTTATTCCTTAAAGAAAAAAGAGCTCAGAATAAAGGAAAATTTGATCATCTGTGCAACTCCATCTAATGAGGAAGCTCATCTGTTGAGAGCTCCGGAGCAGCTACTAAATAGGATCTTATGAGAACTTCTACGAAGGTGAAGAATGACCTTATTTCCCATCAAGCTAATCGTCTTACAGCAACGTGGAGGGGTCTGTGTTACATGTAAATGTAGTTTAACAGCACTTTAATGGCCATATTTCATTGTGAAGCAGCCATTGAAATGCTGTTGAAACAAAGGTTTTTCATGCTACCTAGATGTCTAAAACTCTTCTCAATGAAATGACGCCTGGTTTTTTAAAAAGGTATCTCAGCATGTGCATGTGTCTTTGGAGCATCTTTGTCACCGGGGTCCAGCCCCGTCCAGCAGCTAGAAATCATTTAGACTACAGGAATATCGTATAGAAATTCAGCTTTCAGGAGTGTTACCTTCCTTTCACCACAAGAGGGAGACATCCGCTCATATAACCTGCATAGATTAAGTGTGTTAGGTTTGGGAATAGTGCCAAACGGTAAGAAACTGTACAGATGTTTTTGCCTCTGGCCTCTTTGTAGTAGAAATCCACGATGTTGTACAGAGATTTTCCTACATCCTAACGTTTGTATTTCTTCACCACAAACACAGAAGTTGTCCCTCACCTCGGCAGGTGAATGTATCATCTGTTCTTTTGGATTTCCTTGTAGAGAAAACAAGACATATTTTGTCTTTTTTTGTTTGTTTGTTTGTTTGTTTTTTTGTCAGTGACACTTTTTCTATATCATTGTAAAATCCATCAAAGTGTGTTAAGACCTAAACCGGAGAATGTACCGCCTACCTGCAGAGAATTAAATGTCAAACTCGCCCTGTGTCGTTGCTTATTGTTGAATCTGCTGGGAGAGAGGAGGGATTATTCTTCTGACTCAGTTCACTGTTACCATGTTACTGTGTCAGGGCCTTTTGGTCACTTTTGGCAGCACAACAATTTGAAAAGCAATAATGTGAGTCAGACGACAAGAACACCCTGCAGGGGAAGATGATCTCACACCGGATACACAGACAGATTCTGCTTTCAGCTTCAGTTGGTTCCATTTAGATGCTGCAGAGTTCGTTTGGATTTACAGAACGACACAAAACCAGATGATTTAAAACATAAAAAAATCACCTGCAATCCCATGGTAGAGTCCTCAGTGTATCTTTCAGCAGGAAACAGACTGGAAACTGGAGTCTAGACTCGTCCACCAGTAAGTTAATATCTGTTGACTTGAATTAGTTGTTCCCATCTTTTTTTCTCGCTTGGGATCCTCAGATGTTCTTGATCATTCATCATTATGTTGTTGAAACAAGCTATCATGTAGGGATTTGATACGCTGCAGTGAGTTACAATTCCATACTAATGTTGTAAAGTAGTGTATACACCCACGTACTCAAGTTAACTCTGAACTATTTTGGCAGAAACGACGGGAGGTACGAAGCGACAGCCACCGCCGCACGAACTGCAACTTCCGCAAGTTTTCAAGTTGGCAAACAACAAATAGCAGGTAAAAAAAAAACAAAAAAACAAAATCCAAAAACTTTGTTTCCTAAACTTTCACTGAACCAACTTTTTTTTTTTCTAGCCAATTCTAGTTTCTTTTGCACATTGTATAAGCTACAGAAGTGTCAGAGTCAAGTCAGAGCTTCTTTAACCAAAAACAAGAACTAAGTTGACACTATGATATTCACTATACTAGATTCTGATTGGCTGCTGAGACCAGCTCCTCTTCTTCAGATGATGTAAACCTGCCAGAACAAGGAAAACTATTCAAGGTGTTTGATGTGATTTAAAACCAAATCTAACTGAGATGGACTGATTTGAGTTTATCTGAAAACACTTATATTATTAGAAGTCATATTTCTTCAAAAATCATTGACGGTATATTCAAATTCCTGCAAGAAAACACACACATTTTGCTTCGACAAACGCTGCAGCGGCTGTATAAATCAACAAGAACGAATCCTGAGAAACGGCAGCAGAGACAGACACAAGACCGTTCCTACGATTCCATCTTCAAAACCAGTTTGTGTTTTATTTCAAACAGTTTGGACACCATCAGAACCAGCCGTCATTCCCAAACTTCACTGCATCTACATGTATTCAGAATGAACTTCAGACAGCAGTATGTGCAGCAGCCGCAGCCCCACAAACACAAACAGAGCACAGAGGAGAAGGACTCGATGCTCTGTCATTGGGATGTGTTTGCAGCTAAAATGAAGAAGCCTCAGCCTCAGCAGTTTCGAACAATTTATGGCCAGTTAAAGGTCTGCCACAAAAACCCTGTGTCTGAGAGTGGTGCCAGAATAAGAACAAATCTCTCAGAAAAGACTGAACCAGCTTTTTAACCACAGTCTGTTGCACTTCAATGCTCCATTGCTCAAGATGAATCCAAACCAGATTCTTGTGTTTTTATATTTTCCATAATTGAATGTTATTAAAGTTTGAATTCAGTCTCACAAAGCTGCAAAATATTAAATGATCTTTTTTTCCAACAGACATGGAGCTGTATTTGATGTAAATAAGCAGTTTTGTTGTTTGTGTGTGTGAGGCTGCCGTCACATCGCACGCTAGTTGCAACACACAATGTTGGGAGCGTTAATGACACATTGAGTCACTTCTCGTCCATCACATAATAGGTTCAAAACATTTACATTCTTGGTGAGTCTTAAAAGGGGATGATGTGGACGACCGAGGCCCCGGGGGGGGGGTTCAGGACACGAAAACTTGAACTGTTAAAGGAAAAATCCATCTGCAGTGTTATTTCTCAACAAAATGTTGGTGCTTCTGCTTTTCCCCAACCCAGCTCATCTACTTTAGGAAGTAATTTCCTACAGTTCCCACAATGCCTTTCTACAACACCAATGGCAGAGGTTTTAATTTGCTGTTTTTTTTGTCAATAACGAACATACAGGAGTTTAACGAGTTACTAGATACGTTAAACATTTAACTATTAGTTGTTGTAAATTAGTCTTCTAATTTTTGGCCCATTTTCTTGTTATTTTAACGGGTTAATGTTGGTAGAAAACTAAAGCTTTTTACCGACGACACCATATTTTAGATTAGAAAACATCAACCGGAAACGATGATCTCAAGACTTTGTGTAGGTAAATAATCACAATGTTGACATCCAGTTTAATTTACTTTGAGCACTGAACTCTAAAATAGTTTTAGCATGTGTTGGTATGTGCATTAAAGTACCAATGCCAAATCCTTGGTCTGGGCCTGCATCATAATTTTTGAGTTCAATTTTCAGTTTAAGGCCGAAAATGACATTGATATTTTAAAGATCCAGTAACAATATTGTGTGTGCGCCAATAGTCATGTTTTTACATAATCGTATAATATAAACAAACATTTTAATAAAAGTCCCTTAATTTTGTTTTTTTAAATCGTGGCCATCATATATACTGACCGCAACATTTTACAGTTTAAAAAATACATTTGACATATGATAAATTTGTAATTGTGTCGCTGTTTCTAAACTACCTTTAATGCATCTTTGGAATTTCTGTACTGCAATTGTCGGCTGACATATACGATTAATCTGCGATAAGCTCATTTCAGCCGTTTTATATTTTAAGTTATCACAAAAAAACGTTTCCATATACCAGAACTCAGGAATTATAATGGGACATTTACAGAATTTGACCAGTTATCGTACAACAAATTATAAAACAAGCCAAGAGACAAAAAAAAAAACCACCAACAGTTGAATATTTTCAAGTACTCATGTAATTTAAAGTGGATTTTTCCTTTAACACAGTGATACATGTGACAGTTTTTGGTCAGTTTCTTATAGGAAAACTTCTTGAGTTTTCTGTGTACAATACTGTGACCGGTCAGATTACATATGAGATCATTCATTTGGGGCTGTTTGGTTTAGGCTGCCAAAAAAAAAACCACCAACAGTTGAATATTTTCAAGTACTCATGTAATTTAAAGTGGATTTTTCCTTTAACACAGTGATACATGTGACAGTTTTTGGTCAGTTTCTTATAGGAAAACTTCTTGAGTTTTCTGTGTACAATACTGTGACCGGTCAGATTACATATGAGATCATTCATTTGGGGCTGTTTGGTTTAGGCTGCCTGTGATGCCAGATGGGTGGGGCTTGTTACTTTTTAAGCACCAGGCATATTGATTCACCACCAGAATAAAAGTACTGTAGAGACATAATGTCCGCTAACATTGTTTGATCTAGATCTGCTGATTATTTCAAGCAAGCAATTATTTATATTCCAATAATAACATCTGTATTTATGTACACATCAACATCTCTCATCACATACTCCCAAAAATTAAACCAAAATAAATCCTTAAAAATATCCAGAGCTGCCTACACAAGAATGGTAGACTATTAAAATTAGTAAAATATATCAAAAACAAGTGAAACATCTAAGAAAAAGAAGTTAACATAAACATTCATAATAATAATAATATTAATAGTATTTAAATAAAAAAAAGAGCCTTGTTTCAACATGGGTTTCCAAAGCTTTGTCTGGCCAAACACTTCAACCAACACAGATTCATAACCAGCTCCGAACTGAATCTGTGGACTTCCATTTCCCAAGTGATGCCTTTTTGTGCTTGTTTTTGTTATTTTATACCGTGAGTGAAGGAAGGTTTGCTTAAAATATGCTTCAAATATAAAACTCATCATTTGGTACAGATGAAAGCAACAATTTCAGGTGTCCACAGATTCTGCCGGTGCCTCTGCCGATATAACCTGAATTTCAAGTCAGACCTTTTCTTTTCTCTGACTTCCAAAAACTGCAGAACTGATGGAAACAAAGTGGATCAACCCAAAAAAAAAAAAAAAATTCTGTCAACATCATCCTTTCATGTAGATTAGTTGAGTTTAAGAGCAGCACAGACAGGAAAGGGAAATAGTGTTGACTTTGAAACCTCGACCCAGTGGATGAAGTGGAGTGTTTGGGACGCGTCAGCTGAAGTCGCCGCCTCTCCTTCGTTTTGAAAACTATGAAACGTTCAAGAACTCGACCACAAACTTTTGTGGTTGTAATGAGCAGATTGTAACTGTTGAGTTTGGATTTCGTTGGATTTACCGACACTGTTTTAACATTACCTCGCCCTGATCCAGGTGTGTGTCATACGACGCACCGCTGTCCAGGATCGCTATGGGACATTTCATCCTATATATAAACTTTGATTTTTCATGACTTGTACTGACTGTAATGGAGTAGCACTAAAAGAGATTGGAAACTCTAGAAACCCTATCAACGATTAGCTGTGTTTATTTCAGCTCTGATACATAATCGTGATGAGAAAAAGTTTTATTTCAAAGTTTTTAACTCACTCACACATTGACCCGTAATGGCACGACACTATTTTGCTCTTTTTTCCAAGTTAGTCAGTAAGCCAACTTGATAACTTTCCTTTTTTAATGGTAATAAACATTACATTGTCCTAACACTGCCAGCACGAAAGCACACGTCGTCGCTGATTGGTTTATATATATATATATATTTAACCCTGCAAACACAGCCCCAATATCTCAATCAGGCAGTTTGCCACATGGAGCTTTGAACCTGAAGTAAAGGTCATATGGGTCATGATGAATATTGCCTATCACCCTGCGAGTCTGTACTTTTGTTTTGTACTTCCTGTCAGCTGCTCAGTGACTGAAATGCCAGAGTTCTGGGAGACAGCGACGCAGGACTGCGATACGTAATACGACGGTCAGGGATCAAGGCTCGGTGACTCAAACACGCTGTGGGTAAACCCGACATATCCAGAGTGGATCAGGGCGACACGTTACTCTGATCCTGTGCTTGTAAAAAAATGTTTTATTGTAAATGCTTTTAGAAGGAGAGAGAACGACTTGAGTTTTGAGACGCACCCAAATCCAAATGGCATTTTACAGGTCAAGCATCAGCCCTGCTCTTGTTTTACTGTACATTTTAACATTCAGATAATACTCGACCCACTGCCCAGGCCACTCAACTGCTGTAGAACATATACAGGCCACAGAGCGCGCGTTTCCATTCACTTTCCATCTGCTGCAGCTTCGTTACGAAAGGAGTGTGACCGGGTGAGCTTGCTCGTTAATCCGAGGCAGCCCGGTTGGGTGGAGCCTCATGAGCTTGGCAGTGTAAAACATACTTCAGAAAAAACAAGACTAAACCAAAAGAACCTACATTTGGTTTGTTTGTGCGTTTAACAAAAAAAGAAAGAAGAGGAGGTTGTTGCCGATCAGCAGGCTCAAGTTTTAAAATGGCTCCTGTTTCTCCTCCTCTCAGCACAATTAAAACCTATTTATGAGCATCAATTAAACCATTTATCTATTTGCACAATCGTTAAGAGACCAGAGCTGTAAACGAGTAATCTGTTAAATTCGTAGATAGAAAATTAATTGGCTTCAATATTGATAATGATTAACCATTTAAGTTGTTTGTCAGGACAAAAAGACCAAATGTTTTCTGACCACTGGCCTCTGTAACTTTAGGATTTGTTGCTTTTCTCTGTTTTATATCACTGTGAATTGAATAATTTGGAAAATCTGAAGATGCCACCTTGGACTCTGGGGAATAAGTGATGGGACATTTATTATTCTAACATTTAATAAACTGACATTATGTGTTTATGATACAACTGCAACTAATGATTATTCTCACTATTCATTGATTTTGTTTTTTTAATACATTTATTTGAATTAATTTCTTATTTAATCTTCAACCTGCCAAGAAAGACAGACGACAAATTCCTAGATCTTAAGAAGCAAATAATTTTTCTGCTGATCGACTAATTAACTGACTTCCCAGTTTTAGTTCTGATTTTACGATTACAGCTTTTAACAGTTTAATTTATGCTTTAAAAAAAAGCAACACTAGAGTCCAATGTTTGGTGACATGACCCTTTAATATTGCCAGTAACAGGCTGAGTCAACACTGAATCAGAACTCTTTCCTGAATTAGATCTTAAGAGATACTGAGGAGGGGGAAGCCATTTTAAACTGCTGAGACAAACACAGACAGAGACCGTCTTACTGCATTAAATATACCGCGTCGCCGCCGCCGTCGACCGACCGACCGACCGACTGACCGACCGACCGTGGACGAGCTCCACATCAGCAGACCGTTAGCGTCACTCAGCGTTATTGAGCAATGCAGGATGATTGTGGAGTGAAAAACATGTTATGTAAAAGGTCTGAGCGCCTGCCAGAGCTGCAGCTGCAGGAGAAACACTTAAGCCAGAGTCGAAATTTGCCAGCGTATGATTGGTGGCTGATATTATGAGGTGTACTGTACCAGCTGTAGCAAGGTGTGCGTACGGGAGGTGTTAGAGTTTGCAGTCGGTAAATAAAGCTTTAAAAAGGCGCTAAAAGGACAAGACACACTAAACATTCAGACAGGTTTTGTGTAGTGTGACAGTTTGGATGTAAGAACTGACTTAAAGGAAAGAAAAAGTCTTTCTCTTTGTGTGTCCCTTTAAAACGATACAAATGTGCATATTCTGGCTTTTTTTGTTTGTTTTGTTTTTAAATTCAAAAATGTTAAAACAACACGAACCTTTAAAAGCAAACTGTAAAGTCAAAACCACGAGAAGCCAACTTCAAAAAAATAAAAAGTTAGCTTATGCTGTTGAAACATCTTCGTTTAATATCTTCCCTTGTGGACTTTTTTTTTCTCTCTGCTGTGGCACCAAACATGACCCGTAATGGCACGACACACCAGGAACTGGAGAACTTAAACTTTCACCAGCCACTTTCACTGCTCAGACAACTAGTTTTTTTTTTTTAAAGCTAAAAACAGGATTGTCAGATCTTGAAGCTCATCGTTTTAGATCTTTACCACTTAGATATTTGGAGTTAACTGATTTCTACCAAAATTTTAGGTGTCTTCATGCAGCTCTTCAAATAAACTTGGTAAAAACAAAATGAAAACCTCAAACGAGCTGCTGATAAAACCTTGACATAATTAATAAAACAGTAAATGGTTGAATTACAGATATTGCAAAATATTATTTTTTCAAATATTCAAAATAATTTTTTTTTTTTTGTTGAGTAAAAACTGAAAATAATGAGCCCTTCTTATCTGTCAAAGACTAATTTGTCAGATGCATCGACGCCTCTCCAGTGGCTGGTTTTCATTTCCCGTTCTGCCTATATAACACTATATCTCGTTAGCACCACCTCATGATATAAACACTGCAAACTAGCAACTGCATCACTGCGCGTCAAGCTAAAGGTAGTGTCAGTGGTTTTGTTGTGACAGGCGGGACGTCTAACAACGCTGTCAGATATTAGTCTTTCTCCGTCTCCAGAGGAAGATTCATTAGGGAGCTTCTCTTTTTTTTTTTTTCTTTCTTTTTTTGTTTTAAATTTGAGGTGAAGGTTATGTGTTAGCGTAAAGCTAAGGAAAAGCTTTACGGTCACTGTGGAAAGCTAATTTAGCACGGTATAATAATATGCACACAAAAAAACGCTAAAGAAGACTGCGATGCCACCGATGGTAACCATGACACGGAGGCTTGGCATCCTCTGGCACGAGTCACATATGTGTCTCATCCGAAACAGCTGATTGGTCACTCTGCATCATCACGGCAGTCCCAGACTGCTTTTTACCTCCAGAATGGACTGCTGTGCACACGCCGATGTCAGCCTCTTGGATTGGCGTTACTCTTTAAGTCTTCCCAGCTGATGCCACAGTGCAAAGCCAGCGTTACAGAATCGGCCATCTTGTTTTGTAAGGTGCTTTGTTGCAGTGTGGGCTCAGAGGATTTAAACGGTCGTAATCCAGGAGGCTGGCATGCGACCTGCGCACGTCTCAACCGATCCGAGTTGGCGCTCCAGTGCAAATCTCCGCCGACAGGGAATAAAGCCTGGATACTTATGTGAGCGTACTGGGCGGAGCCGGTGGCAGGCATAAGCCCCTCCCCCTCTGTTGAGTGACAGTCTGTTGGGGATTTTACCGCTGGCTGGTTCAGTCCCTGGACTGGTAGAACAGGATGTATCCCGACTCGGAGTTCTTGGAAATGTCCGATGTCAGACCGTAGAACTCCTCGATCGCCTGCGCGTCAATTTTCTACAAGAGAAGAAGACAGAGGTTGAGTTCTCACTCAGCCCTGCAGTTAAATGACTTTTCCTAGACAATGCGATGCACGTACACCAGGCAGATGCTTATTCGCTTTCTTTCTCTGTTTTTGCATCAAGTAGAGAGCTGAGGCAAAATCAGTTAGCTTAGCTTAGCATAAAGACTGGAAGGAGGGGGAAACAGCTAGCCTGGCTACATTCAAAGTACAAACTATAGAACATGGTGTTTACTTCCCACCTCGATTTTAGGAACACAGAGTAAGAGAAAAGATGCTGTTCCCTGTTTCCTGTTCACAGAGCACAGACGTAACTGGGAGCCAAAAAAGGCTTTTACCAAAACTGAACATTGTGTTCATATTTTTTGGTTTGAGAGACATTCTTGGACAAACCAGATCTATTATTTCCGAGATCAAGATGGTTTTTTTTTTTATAACTCAAACAGAATAGATCTGTGCGTCACTTAGCTTAATCCCTCTTAAAAAGAATGTTATCAAGTCACTTCTACAAATGTTTTCGTGTCTGGAGAATTTGTGGAAACTAATTTTCACAAACAAGAAACATGTTTTATCCCCGACCTTTATCAAACCTCTGCGTAAAGACGACCGGAGGATGACAGGCCGTTCCTTGAGCGCTGCTGAACTTTGTTGTGTAACTGTTTCACCGAGGCTTTTCATTTGCTACACAAATCTCCATCTAAAATTGAGTATGTTGACAAGTAAGTGGTGATGTCTGTTTCTTATTTGGAGAAGCAGTTTTCTGTCCAGAAGGGGGAAAGTGGGGAAAATGGGGCTGAAAACAAAACTTCAAGAAATATGCTTTCGCACTGGTGGTGAAAGAGAATTGGCTACAAACAGAGATAAACAGGCACAATGAGACGGATATAACTTATAAGATAAAGTTGTGGAAGCTAGAATACAAAGCAGTGAGGCAGACAGGGCGAGTAAATCTACACAAACTATAAAAAAAAAAAAAAAAAAGAAGATAAGTTAGGGTTTCAGCTCTGCAAACTCAGCGGAATCTGCCACAACTCAGCCAGTTTCTGTCCACTGGACCAGATGTTCCAGCAGGCGTCCTTCCCATCATAGTGGAAAAATCCACCGCTGGTGCGATCAGTTTTAAACATCAGCCCTCGATGACTGTGAAGGAGCAGCTCACTCTGTATCCAAACAGCGGGGTGACCTCTCCCACTGCCGGGGGAGATCTAAAGTAAAATAAACTATTTTAATTGGGCCAAAGGTCCCGAAGCGGGGCAAAGAAACGCCTCCGATGTATAGATCTGATGTTTAACTGTGGCCGAACTGGAACCAACCACTGAACTGGGACTGGACTTGGATCAGAAAGGAGGGCTGAGGTATTTTATTGCACTGAACATTTGGTAGTTTAATATGAAATATGTGAAGGCTGGGCCCATAGAGAAATGTTTTAAAGGACCATACCAGTAGTTGTGCATGTTTTTACCCAGCTATGACCTCACTGCTAAAACATATAATTCTGTAAGTGTCAACAAAAACTGGACATTACAGGCATAATTAAAAGTGGTGGAACAGTTGCATTGGGTTGCATCAGACTGTACAGTTGTTCCTAAATAAAGACCATGAATTGATTATTGAGTAGACACAACCATGCACCTGTGTTTCAGACAGTTGAATGGGTTTTTTTCTACCGTTCCAGACAAGCTATTGGTTTCCATTAATTGCTATTGGCAGACTCTTTAAACTTGAGTTGTGGAATCCATCACAGAAACCAATGGCTGCCTGGAACAGTACATTAAAACTAATCTAAAGCTTTACAGTATGCATCCAAAAGTGTTAGCAAAAATATAAAATATACATGATTAGTAGCAAAGAGATAAACCTGCAACATCACTGCTCTGGTCCTGTAAAAGGCAACAGTGGGAATCTGAGTATTTTGTAGGTAAAATCTAAAATGCAGTGGTGAAACTTGTTGGAACAGGTCACGAATATGAATAAAATAAAAGACTGAAGACAAAATTGATCATGTACAAAACTTTTGTACAACTAGTTTCAAATTACACCTATTCATTTCTCTAGGATATAACTGAAAAATGTTAATTAAGGTTTGTAGATCATTGTTGTTGTTGTAATTCCAATTCATTTCTTGTTGTCAAGAAGACAACAAAAACACAAAGTGACTGTAACGAGTATTTACGTAGGTTTAAATGGGACAGTTTTTTCCCTGTAATTAGTATAAATTACATAATTCTTTACACAACACTTCCTACGAAATTTTAAGGCAAATTGCAGATCTGACTAAGAAAAAAACATTTGTACAGCACTGTATGTCTGCAGTCACAAAAAAAAAACTTACAGCAGCGCTGTGAAACAAAAGAAAACTATTACACAACTTAGACAACTCTGTTTGTACTGTACATTCATCTCTGTAATACACAGCGAACCCTGGATCATTTAACCACAATGACGACACAGTCCGTTAACTGCTGATAGCTTGATTGCTGTGACACGCTGTCCTTTTTGGCTTGAGCAAAGAAAAATAACAAAGTGAGAGGTTACTTGGCTGCAGCTAAAACACAGCAGCATGCCGAGGCTTTGGCCGTGTACCGCTGCGGTCGACGGCCAGCGACTGAACAGCTACATCATGCTTTTGGCAAACTCTGTTCACTAGTAAAGCAATACTTCTAACTTCCTATACTTCATATGCACAAGGGATGGAGGTGCTTTTAAATATAATCAATCCAATTTTCTTGGTTTGATTAATCATCACGTTATCGCAGCTATGGTTACGCAAACTGTTGCATGTCGGCGCTGCCGTCCTGTCAGCTGCAGCGTGCTGAGAGAGGAGCTGGGAGAGCGTTCAACAGGGGGCTGAGCGCTGTCACACATGTAGAGGGATGTCAGACTGTGTTGTTTCTATGAAGCCTGTCATGTTCTCTCCTGTCACCACATCAGAGAGGGAAGCAGATGGTTTTGCAACAGGAGCCGCTGGGAGGGAATCGGCATGACAACCGAAAATATATGCGAGCGAAAGACTGAAGTTAAAAATAACCGAAAGCGTAATCTCAACATCAGCGTCACCTGCTCGCAGATAGTAGAAATTAAAAGATGAAGAATGAGGGCTGGAGCGGACGGAGCGGCACTCTGTCATTTTTATAATCTGCCGAACACAGTGAGCCGACCAGGTCTCCCCGACCGAAGAGGCCTGTAGTTTATGGCTGCGTAACTGGGGTGAATAATGTCTCAGGTAGAGCAGGTACAAGGCGAACATGAGAAGAGGAGTCGAGAGGGAGAATGAAAAGAAAAGTACGAGGAGGAAAGAGCAGGTAAACATTCTCAGTCTGGTTCTTGTCCTCAGGTCTTCAGTGTAATCCTGCTCTATAATCTAAAGCAGGTATCCACTTCTTTCTTCTGTTTTCTCTCCCTTCATCTCCTTATCCTTCTGTGTGGACGCTTTCATGCACCCCTCCATTCCTCTAATCGTATCCTGATCGCTAAACCCGATTTTTAGCTCCCCATTATTTAGCAAAGGTTGAAGTATCTAGGTCGGCCCCCGCCGTAGGAAATCCAGACACAACATTCGGAACGCCAGGATCTACACCGAGTCTGGAAGGACGGCCGTTTGAAAAATTCCTGTCTGGTTAGGATGAGGTGGGAAACTTCGAAATGAGACTGTGTGGAGAGGTGAGACGGCTGATGGGGATTTCAAACTTTCGACTGTTGTCTATCGTGGGCTGAAACTTGTATCGCAACATAAGAGTGCTCAACTTGGTTTCCTGATTTGACCTTTTAATCTTAAGAGTTGCCTGTTTGTTGAATTATTTATTTTAAATCCAGGACTAATGACCAGAAAAGACAAAGAATCTATTGAAATGTCATCATATGATGCTTCTATCATACATTTATCACTCTTTTATCCTTATTTGTAAAGCACTATGAAACGTTTGTTCGGTACAGTTCTCTGTAAATCTGCTTATAAATAGAAGATAAATGAGGGAAATATGACAAAAGAGGCTCCAGTGACAAAAAAGTTTCTTTACAAACGTTTCAACAACAGCTGCAACAATTCGCCAAGTCATCGACCACAGAAAGAAAATTAATCAGCAACTATTTTGATGAATGATTAATCATTTGAGTCCAATTTCAAGCAAAGATGCCAAAAGGAAATTGACAGTTTCAGCCTCTGAAATGTTTGAATTTGCTGCTCTTCCTCATCTTACATTAGAGTAAACTGAATATCTTTGGGTTTTAGATGGTTGGTTGCACAAAAACAAGACATTTCATATCATCACGTCGAGCATTTTTCATACTTTTCGTCTGTTTTATAGTCTAAAAGATTAATTCATTCATTAAGCAAACAATCATCAGATTAACTGATAATAAATAATGAGAATAATGATTTGTTCCAGCTCCATTTTCAACAATCAGCTCTGTTTTTAAACTGCTTGTAATTCTCGATTTGGGGTTTTTAGTTGCTTTGTGCAACAGTGCGGATGAGTTGCAACAGAAAAGGTTAAAGTCAGAAACTATACATGAACAGTGTTTGATGCCAAAGGTCAGCAGTTTTACTCTTTACTGTGTTACCAGCAGACGTGCAGTCAGCTGACAGCGCTCAATCTTTGCGTAGTGAAACCAAAACAATAAATCCCAATGTTTACCCACAGCTGAGAATCTATAAGATATTATACTGTAGTATAACACTGTAGCGTTTAACACCATTATGCAAAGGTCAATCTTTACTGGTTGTATTCAGCATCTGAAGGCATCCAATTTTCTTCTATAAAAGAAAATACTGAAGAATCTGAGAGAATTACATTGAACTCGCACACAAGAAAAGTGTTTGATGATCAGCCTGAAGGCAAAACATCTGAATTATTTTTCAAGGCTCTAAAAAACAAAATAAAAAATGAGAAAACAGAGAATGAGAAAGAAGGAGAAGTTCTTACCTCTACGATGTCGTCGTCAAACAGCAGCCAGAAGCCGTGGCTCTTGACGATGGTGATGTAGTGTCCGCGGTTGGGACCACTGCAGCGCAGAGACACAGAGGAGGAACAACAGGGGAGACGCGTTATGAAAATATTATTTAGGATTAAATATTCGGTGTTTTGAGTCGAATCTTTCAAAGTCTAAGTGAGGCAGAGACACTCAAAGGTACAAACAGTTCAACAGCATTTGAAATTTATGTTGTGATGAACTGAGAGAGGTGGTTAGTTACATGCTCACATCAACAGACGGCAGCATGGGAGCCGTGGTGTTTATATATAACGTCTATCCACCTGAGGGAAGCTGAAGACGATCTGACGACTAACGACATGCACAGGCTCACTGTCGGTCAGCTGGTGTCTGACGATCACCCTCAGAGGACCTTCCACATGCCTGAGTCACCTGAACTGAACTTTCCAGTGTGACTCAAAGAGCTGAATGCAAACAACCAGCTTTTCCAGCCAGTTTTTTTTTGTTGCTATAATCACATATAAAAAACATTTTATAAGTAACACTGTTGCCGAGAGCAGGCAAGAAAAAACAGTTGAGACCTTTGTAAATGAACTTCTTAACACATTTAAAAAGGTCTCTTTTTTTTGTTGAGGAATTTGAAATAAATGCTTTTAAAGACTTTCCAAGACCTGCAGACGCCCTGTAAACTGAGTTTCAAACACATGATTAGTGTTGAAAAATGCAGTTTAACAGATTAGCTGATGGACTGAAAATTAAATTATGCAGGAAGCTGCTTTTTCGGTTCTTTGGCTGCTGATCAGACGACGTGAGCAATTTAAAACTTTTCTGTATAATTAGGAGAATTGTCATGATGCACTGATGCACTTTGGAGAATTGATGACAGAACCTACCTGCCACAGTGTACGACGACAGCCACCAGGTCGTACATGCGGTCGGGATTGGTGGCGTCCCCGGACGTGTTGAAGAGGCGGAGCTCCAGCGGGAAGACGACGCGATAGGACAGTTTGGTGTAGCGGTGCAGCTGGTCCATGTATTTAAAGCGCTTCAGGTGGAGGGCGAGGATCATGGGTAGCTTCTTCACCCTCATCCTGACAGAGAGCGAGAGAGAGAGAGGGAGGGGTTTTAATGGTTTGAAGTGGTTTCAATGGAGTTCCTGAGGCCTTGGTGGCATTTTTCTTTCACTCCGAGTGATACGCTGAATGCCAGAGCACAACTGAAACGGAAATGATCTCTGAAGGGAACTCTTTGAGTTCGGTCTGGACCCAAAGCTGAGGGACTCACGAGAACTTTTATTGAAACAGAAAAATCTAAGTGAAAATAAAGAGCACGGCTTATAAAAAGGTCAGTGGGAAAAAAAAAGCACCAGGAGGGAAGTAAAGTCACACAAAGGCGGGCAGTGAGGGTGAGTGGGCCCCGACAACAAAACTCAGAGGGCTAAAAGCTTTCCACATCGACGCCATTACTGCCCCAGACCCCCCCCCCCCCCACCAGGAGCAAGAAGTGAGGTCTTGGTCGCTTTGTGCTCCTCCTAATTCTGCTCGTGCTCTCGCAGCGTTCTGCTCGGTGTTGAAGGGGGGGAGCAGTCGCTGGTGACAGCATGGTCCTTTCAGGCTAATGGATGCTACTTGGTGGACGGTAAAAATACACACACTCGTGAGCAGACGTTTCGGACAGAGAGGATATATTTATTTATTTTTATTTTTTTTCTGATGACACTCCACGTCCAGCAGCTGTGACACCGCCGTGCAGTGGCTAATAATAAACACCTTCGCCTAGCTCAACTTCAAACGCCTATGATGAACTTCTCAGAATGCAACAGGAAGGCCCCGACTGGTTGCCACAGTAACATCAGCTGTGGTTTTGGGGGGGGTTTTGTCCGCTAAGAAAAAAAAACAAAAAAAACCCTTTCGAGCGCTCGAGGGTAGCTGCGCGACAGCGGCTCTAACCGCTCGCGCTCCCACAGCGACAGACAGAGTGGTTATTTGGATGACAGGTTCTTACAGCTACAGTTGTTGAGCTTCTATTTTCATAACGGCCAAAAACCTGCTCAGGCTTCCACGTGATTAAAGCAGCAAGTTTGAAGAAGTTTGGTGTCAAAAAAGTTGCTTTTTCACGACTATTACCATTTTTCACTTCATTACCTCACATGACACCTGAAGGTTTCTAAGCTGCGTTTTCTTTGAAGAAAAGAACGTGTATTTTGTGTGTATTAATGTAGGTGTTATTTCTTGGTGTGGTGGTGATATATTTATAGTGGGTTACTCTTCATGTTGATGAGGCAGCTGTGAGTGTGAACCACAATATTTCACTTTCAGAATTTTCTAATGATGTTCTGGAGTTACAGCCTCTAATTAGCTTTTAATTTTCATCTGCTCCTGTTCGGGGTCGTACTCGGTATCTGCCGATTCCCTGAGTTTGGATATCAGAATTATTGTTGGGGTAGAAAAAGTCAGATAGAAACATCCTCTGGAAACATATTCGGAAAGGAGAGAGAGAAGCTGCATGTAAAAATAAAAAGGTAATAAAGTAAGAAAGAAAGGAAATGTGCAGCTGATTTCACTCACCTTTTCTGGGCTTCCTGTTTGCTGCGACACTGCTCACAGTAGTACTTGTATTCACTACATAATGTCTCTGTGTTGCTGAAGCCCCTGTTCAGAAGACACACACACACACACACACACACACACACACACGTGCCAACATTTAACACACTCTTGAGATAAACTGCGATCATGAGTCATTCAAGACTCATCAGTCCTGATGTCGTACTCAGTGTCTTTCCCGTGACTTTGAATATCAAGTGAGGATAAAAGGCTAATTTCTCCATAAGAGCCCCTCGTTACCTGAGACAGTGTGTGATGGAGGTGTTCTGCTCCACATCCACGGACAGATCCAGGAAGTCCTCGTCTTTACTGCTCACCTGGAACAAGAGTGAAGACGCTCAAGGTCACGTTCATCCTGTTACTGAACTGACGGAGAACTGGCAACGCAACATCATGACCAGTTGACAACTACAGTTGTTTCTGGTCCTTTTTTTTTGCATTTAATTCCTTTGTACCCCATTTACAACGAGCATTAGCCCTGCCTCAATATTTTGCATTTTCCGATCCAATCACAATGTGAACTCAGTCGAGACAACAAGAATGTATTTTAATACCAGGTTCAAATGCAAAGACTCGAGGATCCAGACAGATCGCATGTTAATACCAGGTGCAAATGGAGCCGTGAGTTCACATTAGTGAGGGTCCATACCAGGAAGTATCACAACAAAATCTCTTTTTAAACCTGCTCAAGTTTTTCCAAGTTTAGAACCAGAAAAACAAACAAAAAATGATTTTCTATCAAACAACTACTTCAAGCAAGATGAAAATTCTTTGTGGAGGTATATAAAGTGATTATCGTTGTCCAAAGGAAGTTAAGGAAGATATTGTTTGTTTTGAGCCTTAAATGCATCAAAATGTTTTATATATTGTTTGTTTTGTCCTTTCTGGGCACCAGTAACACACAAGTTGCAGTTAATTTGGTTATTGCACTGCATTGGAAAGGACTTGGGGTTTTTGGTGGTTTCAGATGCCACTGAGCTTCAGCCACCGACACTCACAGCTTCGCAGTTGAGGCAGCGCGTCTCGTTGGTCAGTGTTCCCTGGAAGATCTCGTGGACCCAAGTCTGTTGTGTCTCCTTCCCTCCTTCGCCATCTCCTCCTCCCTCACTTCCTCCTCCTCCTCCTCCTCCTCCTGCACTTCCCCCTCCTCCTCCATTCTGCACCAGTTTTCCATTCTGCTGTCGCTCCTGGCTCTTCTCCTCCTGGAGCAGGTCTGCGATAGTGTTGAGGAGGTAGTTGAGGAATTCGTGGGCGTCCTGCTGCATGTAGTTGTCAAACAGCTCTGACGGGGACACGGGTAGAAAGATATGAATATGTGAAAAGACGGGGAAATACAGTAACAGAAAAAATAAATAAATAAAAATATACACAGCAGTGGAAAGTGGAAACAGACAAGGACATGAAAAAAAAAAGAAGACAGAAATAGACAAATGGGGAAGGAAGACGTCGAAGAAAGAGAGAACAGAAAATAAACATCATCAGCACATGTTGGCGAGGAGACACGAGCCAATTAAGACCGTCTCTTCTTTTTCATCTGCTTTCCACTCCAGGATTTGGCTGACAATTTTATTTCCTCAGCTGAGACAACCTCCCAGCCCCCACCCCCACTCCATCTTTCTTCTTCTTCTCCTCACCCCATATCTCAGCTGTGACGCTCCGTGGTGAAAGGAAGTCGGTTTAAACATGTAACTGATGAAAGAGCTGTTCAGACTGTTTTTTCTTTGAGAAAAATACAGTAAGTCCTACATTTAATTTATTTAAACTTCTTTCAATGTTAAACCTTCCTTACGATACAACACAGATACAATAACATTAATCATTCTGCGTCACTACCATTCTCTTTTCTCAGCCGCGAGATGAATTTCTTGGGAGGGATGACTCCGACTTTCTTCTTCTGCGTAGCGATGCTGTTGAACAGGTCGGCCAGACAGGTGAGGAGGGACTCCTTCCGACGTGGCTGCACCTGGAGAGGAGGAGGAGGAGGAGGAAGAGGACACACCTGTCACCTACATAAAGACTTGCAACAGGGCCGTGTAATCTTCAGAGTACAGGTGAAGGTAATGCGACGTCCAGTTCAGGCTGAACTTTGACATTTTTATCTAATCTATGAGAGATATGACAAAACAATAAAACTCCCACACATTATGTGATGTAGATGATCTCTGAAATTTATGTTTCACTCATTAACCAGGGGGAGAGGTAACAGCTGAAGGAGGCTTTGAAGACTCTCTGAAGATACATTAAAGGTCCCATATAGTCTAAAGGTAGATGTGCATGTGGAGCTTGATTATAAAGCAAGTCGAGGTTCTGTATTAATACTGTGAAAGGATCAAAGCGCTCAGTCCACAGAGAAACACACACATCAACACTTCAAATAAAACACATGAGAAGTGTAAAACATGGACCTTTAACAACAGATTAATGAACTATTTTTCCTCAAGTGTGAACTCCATCTTCCAACAGCTGTATTACGAGTCCAATGATAAGATGAAACCTTCCCTCTGATATAAGGGAAACATGAAATACTTCTTTCAAAGCATAACATATTGTAAATTCCACGTTGGGGTGGAGGCACATTTCCAAGTTGGAGCCGTGTCCTCATTCTCTCATACGCTCCCTCTCTCACTGTCAGGATCTTGAAGGCAGCTGGAGCGTTTTTTTGAGCTGCTAATCGTGACGTGTGGTGACACCAGTAACTCTTGGCTGCTCGACAGACGACTCGGTCCCCGTCAGTTTCTGCAGTAAAGACGTCGGAGATGCTTTGTCTTCAGGAATTTATTTCCTCGTGGCAGGAAAACACATCACGTGATTTCACTGATTTCATATATGAGACGAGCACTTGTTAAATTTCCCTCCACATTCTGCTTTTCTAAATAAATCATTAGGGACAGTTCGCTACACACAGACGTTTCAGGCTCTGCCTTCCTCAGCTAGGAACTAGATTAAACCGATAAAATGCACTTTATTATAACTTTGGTGTAATTTCTGCTGCTCCAGTCGTCGGTTCCATCAGTAATGTAAAAATTGCACCTGCCAACTTAATTGCCGAGGTCTTGTAATGCGGCAACGCTGCTAAAAATAGGTCTGTCTGGGCAACAAGCGGGAGCAGTCAGATGATGAGACACGTTGAAAACAAACTCTGCAGGTTGGTCAAAGTTATTTAGAAGAGAGAAAAAGGACAAACTGTAAAACATCCAGACAGGTCATGTGTCACAGTCTGCTTCCCCTGCGAATATTGCTCCCCCATAGTGCTCAGGAAGGTTGTGATAAGGCGTGACAGAGATGAGTGGTTAGGGGTAGGGCTGCGGCGTGGGGTTAGGGCTAAGACTGGACTAAGGGGAAACAGATGTGGACCCAGCAGTGGCTCCCTGGTTCAACATTGAACAGGCAGTTGCAGTTTTCTGAGGGATTATTAGTGACATCTCAGGTGCACTCGCTTTCAGTTTTACTTTGAAATGAAGTGGTTGAGGGAATCTGACAAAAATGTGTGCTTGTTAACCACTTGTATAACATCTGCTTGTTATTGTTCTCCCATTGGACCTAATTATACAGATGTGCTCCTACATCTCAGCACTTACTCTGGTGAGTAATTGATATATTGCAGTAGGTGTGGGCGATCTGGACAAAAGATTAAATGACGATCTCTTTGAGTAGAAGTGCAATTCTCGATTTGAATCACGATGCATCCTGTTTCCGCTCTCCTGATTGGAAGTTGTGATTCGAATCTTTCCGCCATTTTGACGCTTCTTTTTAAAATTAAAGGTTGTCCACCCCTGTATTGCTATAATGAATGTTATCCCCTTCAACACTTTTAGAGCTCTCTAACTTTAAAAGACACACTATGATTGGACATGGAGAAACTCACTAGCCTTGCAACATTAGGTCTACAAATTCGCAGCCCCGCTTTTTCAAACTAACATCCAGAAAAAATATTGTCTTACAGTCGGGCCAGTATGATATTTAAGTGCATTCTTTTAGCGTGAGCAACCAGTCGGCTGTACTAATCTGTGGAGAGGTATACTGCTCTCCGTTACAGCGATGGTGTTTCTCTCGTCACTTACCTTGTATGCCAACACCTTCTCCCTGAACGGTCGACAGAAATACAGAGCCTGCAGCACTGAGTTACAGTAGCAGGTGTTGCCAAACTAGAAGAAGAAAAAAAAAAAGACAGACAGAGAGAGAGAAAATGAGTGGAGGGTGTGTCCATGAGACTTTGTGTTACAATTCACAGCAACTGAGAGGCAGTAGTATTTGAGGAATGGTGCTGGACACAGGTTTGAATCTTAATGATGGAAAGCACATTTACATAATTAGAAATACTTCCTAGAAGAACAATGAGGGCAGGACCATAATAAATCTACAAGCCCTAGTGAATGCTGTTTAGCTTTGATTGATACTTACATTGACCAATCCAAAGTAGTGTTCATTAACGGGAAACTGTTCCGGTCCAATCTCCTTTTCCAAGGCAGAGGCATTGGCGCCCTGGAGAAGAAAGAGGCACAGGCTGTAAGATGGCACAGTACAGCAAAGTAAACATTTTACGTCATATATATGATGTTCATTATCAGACTTTCTCTAACACTATAATAAATGATCCTTTAGAAAACTTTGTCCTTCGTCTTTCACTTCCTCTTCATTGTTTTCTCATTTTCCTGCTCTATTTTCTCTCTGCTCTGCTGGACTGTCGACCATCTGTTTGCTGCAGCTGTGTCCTGCTTCATATCCTTCGATTCTCCACACACACAGATTTCCTCTGCGCAGTGTCGCTCTCATTACTTGTTTGTACATATTTAATATTTTTTTTACACTAATTAACAACTTATCAGAGTGAATCCAGATAAACCTTCATCCAAGTCAGTTCTTTATTATCATTATTATTATTATCATTATCAGCTGATTGTCTATAGGCTCACTGTCAAAAGATGTTTTCAGCTTTGTCAACAAAATTTACAGGGACTTGCTCAGCTATTTAGATCAGTATATACAGTATAATTAAGTGTGTTGTAAAACATTATATCCAACATCAGGTCATAATTGGATACAAATGTTATTGTAAAGGAGCCAAATTATGCCAGATGTATCCAGCTTTTTTGACATGTGAATGGTGTTTTTGTTATTAAAGGCCACTTCCTCATTTTTTCATGACTCGATGACGCCCAAAATTCCCAAATTTCCTCCCATGACTCAGCTGTGACAAAAACATCAACACCGAGCTGCGGGAAACTTTAATGATAGGCGGGCACAACGGTAACACAGAGTGTCCTTTCACTTCTGATTAAGTGACTCATTTTTTACCTTGTGACAGTTGAACATCTGCATTTCACAGAGAGATTTCAAGGACCAAGGAGGAAAGATGAGCACAGATGTTACATGATGGTCGCATGTCTTGTAGATTTGAGTCAGAAAAACTTGCTTGTAAAATGTGAAATGATGTTGTTGTTTATGACAAAACAAACATGTTTATGAATATGTAGAAGGGAAAAGAAATTGAGAATTTATGCACAAATTATATCAACAGCGAGGTTACACAAATACTCCTCAGGCTACTTTTGTTAACATCCGTCAAAAAATTCAAAGACACAAAACTGTGTGTGAATCTCACCACTCTAAATTTCCACACCGTGTTTGGCCCTGAAGGTGCACATTTAAGTTACAAGTACAAATCCTGGCCCTGCTTTCCATTATAAAAGCAGAGACACAAAACCTACTTATAAATGAAGCGAGTGTGTGTGTGTGTGTGTGTGTGTGTGTGTGTGTGTGTGTAACTTCAATGTTACACACACTACTGTGTCAGGATTTTCAAGGCGAGACGATGAAGCAGCCTTTTAAAATGGAAATCATGTCTGTATTATAAAGGCTGGACTGACCGTGGCTCATCCATCATCTATCAGCAAAATACCACTTCATTACACCTTCCTGCATTATAGATTAAACCCCATAGTTTCTGCAGCAGGTTGCGACTTTCGCTGTATGAAGCTGAGTAATGTATCAATATTTTTGGCTTTCATAAATATGTGACTAAAATCTGACCAAAGATGAGAGTCTACTTTTTTCAGTCATCATGAAGCCTTTTTCTTCTGGATGTCATTTTGAGTTTCCAGGAATCAACTATTACATTAAGTCAGCAGAGAGAGAAACAGAGAGAGGAGGGGAAAGAAGATGATGATTATGATGATGATGATGATGATGATGATGATGATGATGATAACGATGATGCAGCTTTTCCTTTAAGGTTGACTGACTAAACAGAGTGGAGCCACTCCACTGTTACTCATCATCACACTGCAGTCCATGTAAAGTCAACAAGAGGCGAAGCAGATGAAGATCTGGCTGAGGTTATTTATCTAACAAAAACAGCCTCCAAACAGCACTGGGTTGTAAACAAAGCCAGCGCACACTAAAACAAGCTAGGTCGTGTCAGAACAACAAACAGACGGGGAGGGCAAATATCTGGGAAAAGATTTGTTCAGTATGGGCTGTAAATAAAAGGCTTTATTTAAATCGAAGTTTTCAGCACCGGTTTGAAGCGGCAGCTTTGAAATGACTCTGTTTCCTGAGCTGATGGAAATGAAAGTGAAGTGAACTCCGCCGGCTGCTGAGAGCTGCTTGAAAAACTTTTTTCAGTGGAAACTCGATTAAAGACAGCAGGGTTAAGTGACTGTTCTGTGAGTGCATAATGTTTATTAATCATGACTAACTGTTAGGGGATGTTATGAAGAAAAGCATCTTGACTAACTGATTTTCAACTGAGTGGGTATCGTTTGAAATGTCAGACACCAAAACCATTTGAATAAAATCAAAACAAATCTTTTTCATTTAACTAAATAAGTCGAGTATGTCAACGTTTAATACAAATCAATACATCATGTGATGTACTGTACCGTACACAATGTCTCTTCCTTGACTAAATGCTGCATTACAGTTAAATCATATGATTACAAGTTTACAGACTGCTTAGAGCTAAATGACCACGAGCATTTCTACCACATACTGCTTCTCTAAAAACATCCCCAACATGTTGCCATATAATGGATACAGAGGTGATTTTATCAATATTGCCCGGCTCTGGTTTGGACAGCCATAACAGTGACTTTCACGGTTTCACCAGCCAAATTGATTTTCAGAAAAAAACAAATACCTTCCGGGCAGAAACTGGTAGGCTGCCAGAGCGGCAATCAGACTGAACAAACCTGCCAGCCACAGCTAACATTTAGCCTTGTTAGTGTTTGTCTAGTAGGTGCTGTTAAATGATGCTGGCCTCCACACTTAAATGGGTTAGATGTCGTGGTGTGTGGTCTTTAACACCATGCAAGTGCCAGACATACTGACAAAGTAAGAGCTTACTGCTTTCAGCACACACAGCAGCAGCAGAAGCAGCAGCAGCCAACAAATTAAAAAGACTGCAGCAGACTCCTCCGTGGCATCTGCCTAGCCGTCTGTCAGCTCTGAAAGGTGCAGCGGGTAGAAGCAGGATAAGTTACAGTCAGAAGTTAATCTTCTGGCTTTAAGCTCCCCTGTCTGCCTCCGTGACTTAGCTCCGCTGCCAAACAAACACAGACAGAGAGCGGTCACATTAAATACGAGGAGAGCAAATGAAGCGGAGTTGGCAGCGTTTGACCTTTTCACCCTTGACCTCTCTGTAACAACCTGCCAAACAGGTTGCTGTCCTTGAAGCCACTGAAGCCCCCATGTTAACAAGCATCAAGTGTATTTGAGTAAGGTGCTCGAGGGATGTTGTTATGTAGCTGACCCTGACCTCTGACTTTGCTGGATTTCTGTGAAGGGATCAATAAAGTATCAGGTTATGAGAGCCTTTGAAAATGTTATTTAGGAGGATATTTAACTCTTTAAAAGCATTGCATACGAAGGGATAAATACACAGCAAGGGGATTTTACAGTTAACTGAACCAAAGGTGACAGACTATGAGTAGAAAATCATTCAAGCACCAACCTCTGCTCTATCTTATTTACCCTCACAAATACTCTACACTATAAAAGGGCTGCATATACTCAAGTGTTAATAGTGTGTTATAAATTTTGAGAACCAAAACCTGAACATTAGCTAAGTGTCCGTCCAGAGGAAACATTCAGGGTGTAACCCATGACAGGAAATGCTAAATTTCTCCATCAGTTACGTTACACATGAAGAGACAGCAATGTCAGCTGGCTGGGGTGTTTACACTAGCTGACCGGACAGATGTTTAGCTATTCACACATGTTCGATGTGTAACATGTATATTAAAATAAGAAGCTGAAATAAGTAACAATGTCCCGAGCTGGGATTTTCATCTGGACCACCACTGAGTAAACAACTTTGTCCAAAACAGACCGTTGGGCTAGCAGGCTAAGCTAGCTAGTTTTCGCCCGTTGGTCAGCCCTGCCCTTCTCGCATAAACAAACTACAAGCCGGCTAATAAACTGTCAAACAAGCTTGGTTTGCGCATATGAACATCCTCTTATTAAACTAATCCACGGTATCCACAGAGCTACCGTTAACAAGCTAAGCTGTACAACTTTCCGTGTTATTATCATGTTGCTAGTCGCGCAGCTAGCTTAGCGTCCTGGCTCACTCACGAGCCCGGGCACCGGACAGAGCCGAGGTGCACGAACACCGCCGACACAGCCGAATCTCAGCTCCTTACCATCGTACAAATCGAGGCGATCTTTCGGACTGTCATCAGTATTTCCATCCGTAAGCCGCCATGGTGGACCGAACCCCGATGTTGAAATTGTGAGAGCCGATGCGGCTGCAGAGTTCCGGGAGAGCCTTCTGCCCCTGTTCTTTACTGCTGTCAAGTAAAACAGGATGGCACGAAGGACTTCCGGTCTTGTTCTTCAAAATAAATAATAATAATAACATTATAATAATAATTATTATTATTATTATCATTATTACTATTATTATTATTGTTGTTATTATTATTATATAGTAATGACATGGTTATTATTATTATTAGCTAAAATGAATGGAGTCTAATACAAGCTCTGCAATACTACCTTAATGAAGGTTAACCACCAGTTCCAGCAGTTAGCAAAGATGTTCACTGTAATATAAAACCATGGATACTTGCAAATATTCACATTTCAAAAGCCACTACCAGTAAATTTCTGGAATGTTTGCTTAAAATATGACTCAAACAATTAATCACTCAATCAAAATTCAGTCAACTAATTGATTAGTCAACTATAAATCATTTCAGCTCCAGATATTAAATGGTTGTTATCAAGGTGCTGGTGGAAATAATGAAACTGCCATGTATGGTGGGATAGCAGAAGTCCAACAACAAATCCTTGCCCCAGGCACCTTAGAAGGTTATGAAGGGGGATACAAATATTTTTGTTTCATGATGAGGTTTAATTTTGTGTGTAGTTTGGTATGTTTGCAATGCTAATACAAACCGTCAACTTTTAGTCAGTAAAACCTTGAGTTTAGATGTTTTGTCAGAGCAAATATTTGCAGCAATGTAGCCCTAGTTTGTGTACTTTATGTGGTCAGCTTTCATATTTATGTATACAGCCTCAATAATATTCTGACACGTAAGTATCAACAGTATTACTGTTAACACAATGAAATTAGAGTCTTTTGTTAATTTATATTGTAATTATTGTCTTGTAGGCTACATCAGTAACAAAGACCTACTCAAAGAATAAGTCAAAACTATTAAATTATCACTCTCCAAAATGTTTTAAATTGATATGTTTTACTTTGAAGGTGAAATAATTTGGCTTCCGATATCACTCGAGATATTTCGGTCTGACTTTCCGAAGCTTCCTGTCGTCCAGCCTGGAAGCCTTGGGGAGAGTTAGTTAGTTAGATTCTTAACACGGGGATGGAATAGGCGGGCGGTGCTTTGTGTCGCTGACCGTATGAGACCTCTTCCGCTGTGTGAGTCGTTTCCAGTTTTACACAATAAACGAAAACGAGTGATCCATGAAATTCTGTCAGTGCTGGTTTGGTAAGAGAGGAGTTCACTAGTCAAAAAGAGGCTCAAGATTCGAAAAACAAACACCACCAGGATGAGTTACCAAGAGTAAAAAGAGCACATTGGCCACACACAAGTGATCAGGTCATTTGACAGTCTTCAGATAATCAGCCAGTTGCACAGCTGATGTGTCATTTATCTTTCTTAGTTTTTTTTTCTTTATCCAAGACACTCAATGTACATTGTGTGCGATGTTTATGGAAGCCAGTTTCCACTGCATAAAGAAAATGATGAAAATTACGAAAGCTGTTTTTTTTTTTTTTTTTTTTTTAAATCACAATTTGGATGTCAAATTCAAGATGTTAATGGTTTAATCATCAAAAAATTGAAAAATTCGGGCTATTATGAGGTCATAATTGTGAGATTTATAAGTTCAAATTTTGAGATACAATATTATCTCATAATTTTTAGTTTTTGATGAAAAGTTATGAGCAAGTAGCTTAGGCAAAGCTTAAAATGAACTTCATTCATCTCAATTTTTTTTACTTAAAAACTTATAATTCTAAAACTCCATAAGATTATCCTCCTAAAGCTCATAATTGTGACTTAAAAAATCAAGTCACCATTTTATAATCTTTATTCGAAGAGCGATAATTTGATTTTAAAAGTCACAATTATGACTTTCCATGACTAATTTTATTTTAACTTTATCAGTTTTTGGTATTCATGGGCTTCCATACCTTTGACACCGATTCTTTTTGTCCTTTCTTTCTCTGCTGTGCGGAATTTGTAATTGTAGAACAAAGCTTTGGAGAGCTTTTTTGGCACATAAAGCCACTTATTGGTCTATAATGACTAATTTGTTTTGTAGATTTATTATTTTAAACCTTAATACCCTTGTTGGACCAGAGAAGGTTAAGGATGCCTAAGTCCAGGCTGGAAAGAGGATCCCAATTTAGGCTGGTCTCATATTCGAGGGGATGGTTCAAAGTGTGCATCCCTCCCTCTCTCTCTCTGTTTGCGCTCTGTCCGCAGTCAGAGGCATCTGGAATCAGTGCGGACCAGAATACCTCTCCCTTTTCATTATTAATACGATACAAACAGAGCAGTCAGTGATACAGCTGCTCACTGCTGAAAGATCCACGGAGAGGTTCAACTTTTTCTCCCAGCACCAAGTGGAAGAAAACTCTGCACTGGAACTGGGATCCTTGGTAGTATTGGCTCTCAAAGGGAAAAACTACTCTCTTTTTTTCTACAGTGATTTTATAATGAAATTTCAGCAGCTATAGTCAAGATTAAATAACCGGATACCTCAGGAGATCCAGAATAACAGGTTATCCTCACCGTCCGTGCAGGAACATTATGGAAATATTGGAGTGATTTCTGTTCCTCGGGGCGGAGGGGGGTTCGCTGCTGCTGCTGCTGCTGCTGCTGCTGCTGCTGCTGCGGGGCAGTGTTATTTTCCCACACGGACCAGGGCTGATCCGAGGGCAGAGGGGAGCTAAATGCGGCTGACTGGCGACCCTGCACCGGGAACCATGAACAGCAGCGGGTCTGGCAACTTTCTGCTGGTCCCCATACCGGAGTATCCCCTGCTGGACTGTGTGCCCAACAAGACGGTGAAGATCGTGGTGCTGGGGGCGAGCAACGTCGGGAAAACCGGTATGAACGGAAGGATTTACTCTTTAATTGTGCTGCTAATATTTAAATGAATGGAGGAAGTTTTTTTTTCACAGCAGCTGAAACTGATGTGTTGCGTTGTGAAGATTAAAGTGGAAAATTGGTGGCTGGGATTTCAAGCATCTCAACGTGATAATTACAGATTAAACTACTTATCATGCAACTTGTTATTGTGAGGAATATCTTAGTGATTTATTTGCATAATAGAGGTAGAAATATAGTCATAAAACAGTCAAATTGATGGGGAAACGTCATCCATCCTGGACGGCAGGGGGCGACAATTTGCATTTTACATATTGTCATTCTAAAATATATGAAAACTTAAATGTTTTATGTATAATATTGTTGGATTTTGATTATTGATGCATTTATGTGCTGCATTTTGTCTTATATTTGCAACTTTTAGGTTGTTTAATCCATAACAATCATCATGCTTTATAAGATAATCATAGTTTTTTTGTGTAAAATCTTAATTTGAAAAGAGACTACTAGCTATAGCTGTCAAATTAAATGTATAGGAGTAAAAAGAACAATATTTCCCTGTGAAATACAATACAATACTCAGAAGTGGACTTCCATAGAGTAAAGGTAGCCTTTCACCACTAAATATAACCAACAGAAAGATCCCATTGACATGAGGCTCTTATTTTGGAAAGGGGGAAAGTAGTCACCATGCAAAAATAATAAAAACTTTAAGGTAACAGACAAAGAAAGAGGCAAAAATAAATGATAAGTAAAACCTAAAATGAAAATGATCACATATCCAATATGGTAAAAATGGTAAAAATGGTAAAAAAAAAAAGAAATTCAGTTTTCATTTAACAAATATGACATGAGGGTTTTCAGAATAAACTGATGTTCACTTGCGTATATGGAGAAAAAAAAAAAGCAAAAAGAAGAAAGAAGTCCAGGGCAGAAAGTATAATAGAGGCTGCCACAATGTTTTTGGAAGATAGACTAAACACATCAGTGAGTGTGTGGCTCACTACAAATGGCTGCAATTTGTCACACTTGTGGTAAGTGAGGGATTAACCAATTTATGATCAAGATCAACCTCAGGGAGTTATTAAAGTGTATGAATCATCAACAGCCCAACACTGTAGTTGTATGTGATTTTATAAGTGAAGTTACAACTGTAAAGGTATGACAAACCGGAGGCGGGGAATTAAAAACAGGGAGGGTCTAATGAAAGCGGGTATGTTATCAAGTTGCATTATGGTAGTTGTAGGTTTCTGGGTTATTGGAGCTCTGATTTTAACCAATCTGATTTTTCAAACCGTCTCTTGTGAGTCCCCAAAAACTTTATGAAAGTGCAACAATGAATTCGTGGAGTGGCCCTTTAATGTGTAAACTCAGCAGTGGTCTCCTTTAATACTCCGATGGGAACATGGCAGGAAGAAAAAGCCACCGCTTTGATTAAACTAATGGGGGAAACTGGGCCGACAAAAGCCTTCCAGAACCCAAATAACAAAGTGATAGATTAGGTAATCATTTACCAGTATGAGATGACGCATGACGAATTGCAACATCAGATTCTCAGTATTGGTGGATCATTTTCTTAGTTCAGACTTTTGGCCTGTTTGTTTAGCTCATCTCTCTGCTATGAAACTCTTCAAAATCAAAAAGTTGCTCGTCAGGGAAAAGGGAAATTCCACTCACACTCGCTAGGAGCAAATATTGAAGTGTTACACAGGTCGGATTTTTCATCATACACGCTGCAGTATGACTCTGAAAACTGCTGTGCACCATCTCTTTTCTCCAAACAGTTCCCAAGATGACAGTGATTATTTAGAGAAATGTGATCCTCCAGTTTGGTATTTCCTCCCACTTTGTTGTGACACACTTTAACTCCATTTTCTGCATCTGATTCAGAGTTTTCTTCTTTCCTTTCAGCTCTGATTGTCAGGTTTCTGACCAAGAGGTTCATCGGGGATTATGAAGCAAACACCGGTGAGTTTCCGTCTCTTAAAAGAAAAGTAAGCGGCAAAAATAAATGCATTTACAGACTCACTACCCTCTGCTTTAGAGAAACCCCTACTATTGACCCATTCATCCATTCACTCATTCACCCGTCCACCTGTCTCTTTCGTTCTCCCCAGGAGCGCTCTACTCCCGAAAGGTCACGCTGGATGGGGAGGAAGTGTCGCTTCAGATCCAGGATACTCCCTGCGTCGCTCTCCAGGTAACTGGTGGAAACACAGAGGCAGCAGCCATGTTTCCATCCCAGAGTCTCCATGTGCAGCACAAACAGAAAGGAAGCAGTGATTTAAAAACGCTGTTATCTATAATATTTATTTACACAAAGTGACATGAACGTACGACTGAAAACAGCTGAGACCCTCCTGACACAGTGTCTGAAGCCAGGTTTTACTGTCAACACTCACTTTCTAAACATTCATTTTGTTCCCAGTCTGTTGTTGCTGTTTAACCACGGCACAAGGAAGTGATCACAGAGCTAGAGGAGCTTGATAGTTTAGGGGTCATGGTGTTAACTAAGGCCCCAAACAAGCCTAGCTAGGTACTTAAATTCTTCTTAATCCTTTCAAATAGTATTCAATCTCCAATCCAGACTGATTGCTATGGGAAACAGTTAGCAATAATGAGAACAAGCAAGACCACCTCAGGCATTTAGGTTTCTTTAATGATCCTTAAAACTACTCTTTTTTTTGCTCAGTTTGTTTTCACCCTCTGACTGTGCAAGAGCGGTTGGAAAAGGTTTGCTCTAGAGTCTAAAGAGTTGGCTTTTTAGCAATTAAAAACCTTGCTAGCTGGATAGCATGCTGGCGCTAATGTGCACGCCAAAAAGTTAATTTACTCGTGCAGCAAGAGTGTCAGTTTTTCTATCGAGTTTTATCTGCCATGCTAAAATAAAAGTTGGACTTTTTAGAAGCAGATGCAAATAATTACTTTAGCCAATTAGCTCCATTAGCTCCCAATTATTGAGGACTGATTTACAGCCAATTTCAGTACAATGGCATTAACAGGAAGTGGGCAGCCTCTCCGTAGCTGGGCTCTGCCTCACCTGTCTTACCCGCTTTTACTGGCTCCCCTGTAGGTGGCGCTGTTGCACACAACAGTCCAAACCAAATGGCGCCTTTAAATTTTGTAACGGCTGTCCACTTTCCCATTGCCAGTACTACACAGGTGGTCTTGTCAGACTTTTTAAGGTTTAGTTTGTATTTTATTGCGATAGTTGAGTAAAAAAGATAAATGCACCAATTTCCAGTGGTGCGTTGCTCTGTTCCTGGTCCGGTTTGGACTGTGTGCTTTCCCTCCACCTGTGCCCACCTCTTCCTGTCAACATGCCCTACAAATACAACTCTATGCATCTAATGAGCGCCCCTAATTGTCCAAAAATAACACTAAAAACAAACCTACAGATGTTTTTTCCCATTTAAATGTACTATTTATCCATTTTCAGGGCAATTGCTTGACTCTGTATTAAAAACATTTACGTTTTACATTTACATTGGGCTTTAAAATTTTTAAATTTGCATCTTTAATTGATAAAACGAGCGAAGTAGTTAAAAAAAAAAGGGGAGGGATCTGCGTTACGTCACTGCTGCTTCATATCTAAAAGTTGAAACAAAGCCCTCAGAGGCAGTCGAAAAAAACTTACATTTTTATCTCAAAGCAATTTCAGGAATGTATTTGAAGTAAGAGGAAGTGACCTTAGGACCATCTCCTCGCTCATGATGAGTATAATGAGTGCAACGTGCCACACGGCTCACCCCGCTTGACACCGGCAGTCTGTTTACCAAACCAGGCCTCGGAGCTGCTCATTTCCTACGCTGGGGAAGATAACGCAGGGTGAGGAAGTCGCTCCTGGCAGGATGGAGGATGATGGTGACCGGCTTCCAGAGATTAGAGGGAAATAATTGGTGTGCGGAGGCAGGAGGAGTCGTGTGTGCAGAGCAGAGAGGTCGAGGAAGTTACTGAGCTTCTGGGAGGTTGTTAAAAGCTGCAGCTGGAGAGATTTTTTATTTTTTTTATTTTTTTCAAACTCATAAAATTGGGCTGCAAAAGACACGAGTGTCCACAATTACAGAGTTGCAGGTGTTTAGAAATGAAATTCTGGTGTCTGGCGTGGTCACAGAAAGAACATTTTAATCTTGATTACAGAAAATAATATGCTTCGCTTGGTAATTATGTGGACAGTGGAGTGTAAGGAACTGCCCTACTTGAAGTTTAATTGTTCCTGAAATGACGACTGGGTGGTCCAGCGGGTCAGCGGTCTGTTACTTTGTGCAAATCAGCAATTTGACGACTTCACATCGGACAAATTGCATTGAACATTTAGGCGCTAAACTCATTTATCAATCTTCGAATCAGTCAACAGAGAATGAAAATAATCATCGGCTGCAGCAGTAACTCGTGATGACTATGATATTTACTCTTACAGGATGATGCTGAGGGCCTGTACTGCCAGGAGCAGATCAACAGGTCAGACTCATGAAACGACTTGAACATGAGTGTGAATTAAACCCGACGCGTTCAAATAATAACTGTATCATAACTGGACTTCCAGGTCGATCTACTGGGCGGACGGTTACGTGCTGGTTTTCTCCATCACTGACCACAACAGCTACCGAACCATCCAGCCGCTCTACCAACACGTCAGACGCATACACCCCTCTGGAAACATTCCTGTTATACTGGTCAGTCTCAGTTTGGGAAGAAGCGGTTTAATTTTGTTTACAATCAGTTTATTTGGATTAGCTCGTCTTTATCTGGACAAATTGCATCAGCCTTTATCAGTGTCCAAGTCTGTCTCTCTTCTGTCTGGAACAGACGATAACAGTTACCTACTAACCCTAATCCCTGTAATGTAATCTACTCTATAATCTGTAATCTCATGCAGGTTGGCAACAAGAGCGACCTGCTCCGCGCCCGACAAGTGCCTGCAGACGAAGGCGAGACGTTAGCGGCTTCGTTAGGTGGGGCGTCCTCCTCCTCCTCCTCTTTCTGTTTCTCCTTCCTCCTCTTCTGCTAATCATATGTCATGTGATTGCACAGTCATGAAAACACATTTCCTTAATTGAAAAGTGAGTGTGAACATTAGAGTTTACACACTAAAACCTTATGAATTTGCCTTTTACATCAGGTTGAAACTTTAGGTTTTGAGTTAAATGTCTCAAAAGCTGCTGTTATAGACAATCGTGGTTCCCAGAAGATGAACCCTAATGACTTCGTTTGTTCCCTGACTTGTCCTCTATCACCACCAGCAAATTTTGTCACTTCTTCAATTAAATATATTTCAACATCTATTTGGATGAATTGGCACAAAATTTCATACAGACATTAATGGTTCCCAGAGGATGTATCCTAATAAATGGATGTTGATCCACTTTCCTCTTCTAGCACCACCAGGAAGTTGACATTTTGTGGTTCGGTTGTCGGTCCTGTTCCAACATCAGTCACCGATTAAATCAGATACATGTTTTGTCGTTTTAAAGAAAGCTGATCAGAGAACTGCAGTTTACACATTTCTCTGCCTGTGTGTCTCACCTACATCCTGCATGCCGTCTAATGAACGAGGAATGCTGAGACTTATCTGGGAGATAAGTCCTGATCTTTAAAAAAAAAACTGCCTCTGCTCACAGGGGGAGTTTACTTTGAGGCCTCGGCCAGAGAGAACCACGAAGGAGTCCACGCTGCCTTCCTACATCTCTGTCAGGAGGTGGGACTTTTTTGTTGTTGTTCATTGGTTCATTGGTCTGTAGAAATCTTATAGAAAGATATCATGATGTTGTGCATTATCAGTCCGCCAAACTTAAGGGACTTTAACTTCCTGTGGGATCTCTGATGACAGGACATTTCCCACTGATGCCCCGAGTCACCAGCTAATTCAGAAATCCCACATGTTTATCTCTAAAGCTAGAAAGAGCTTTACCAGCCCACAATAGGCCGTTCTGTATATTTGTTTTTCTGTTGAGGTAATGGGACATTTTGCCCAGAGGCCCATGATATTTGAGTGTGTTTAAACTGTGTTTCCTTTCTGGTATTTTTAAAGAGCAGCTTCCTGATCTCTTGTTCTGTTTAACGTCTGCATGTTTTTAACTAATGAGGTGCTTTAAAGGTGCGTTAATTTTTATTAGCTCAGCTTTTGTTGATTTATATTAACGACAGATACAGTGATTGTGTGTGATGTGAAATGTATCGCTCGTAGCGACAAACGTGGAGCATTTGAGCATCTTTTAGCTCATTGTTTTGGTTTTCTGGGCCAATACTCAGCTGCTATTAGCAGTTAGCACAGTGGAGCATTTAGAAGCTAAACTGCCAGATATTTTCCTCAGGAGACAATAACAACTTTTATTTTGTTCAAAATAAATAACTTAATGCAACTTTAAATTTCTTTAGTTCTTTAGCATTAAAAGAATTGTCTTAACACTTGTTGCAAGCTTTTATTTTCCTCAACTGGATACTAAATTAAAACATAAATTACACATATTGTATCTGTATCTGTTCTTCTTGTAAACAAGCAGTAATGTCAACACAAGTTTGTTTACATTGGATTGTTGGAGTATTTCAGAAACCAAGTTGGTACAGATTATTATTTTTACTAAAATGATTGATTTAACCTGGTTTTGAAATTTGACTTTAAACTAATTTAAATGAGAAACTGACTTAAGCAAAGTTAACTTAGTCACATTTTTATTTTTTTTATTTTGGCGCGTCACTGTGCTCTCTCTCCTGCAGGTGATCCGAGCACTGGGAGGAGGTAACGGGGAGAAAAGGAGAGGAGGCCTCCACCTGGCCAGACCCAAATCTCCCAACATGCAGGAGCTGAAGAGGAGGTTCAGGCAGGTCCTCTCCTCCAAGGTCAAGTCATCCACGACTCTCTGATCACAGGACGGATCAGGCAGGCGCAGGGCAAGGATAAAGAGCTTCCTTGGAAAAATAAAAGTTGTGGATTTTTCTATCATGGAAGGAAGTAGTCATCCTCGGATGAATGGATGAAGATAAAGACCAAATGGAGCTTTCTGGCAGCTGAGCTCTTCTCTGTGTTTTGGACGAGAGTCAACACGATCAACGCGACCTCTTCCCAGGCTCGAGTACCGCTGAGGATGCTGCTCAAAGCGGACACGGTCAAAGACTGCTAAACAAACAGCATGTGTTGTGTCAGGAACTTGGCATGTTTACCATGATGGATATTGAATGTGTCCGCAAACATCATTGTGAACCTCTCAACATATTAGGAGCCCAATCCTTGAAACACTGACACCATTCATGTCTCAGTTTTCTTGAGGCTGGAAAATCACTCTCAGTGAATTTAATGCATTAAAATCAATAAAGAATTATTGATTTCACCCTGTCAGACAAAGAAAAAGCAGATGTCGCTTGTCATGTAATGTGGAGTCTCTTATTTCAGGCTCAACATTTCACTTTTTCATTTATGTTGGTTTTAATTTAGCTTTAGTCTTTTTAACTAGATGATGAGTTCATTCATTCATTCATTCACGAAATAAATGAAAGGCGAGTCTCTGGCCTCTCTGTTGCAGAGTTCTAATGAAGAAAGTAGTCGGAACCAAAACAGGAAATGACCCAAAGACGTAAGGGTTCAAGGCTTATACACCGAGACAAATGCTGACATTTGACAGCCGGAAATGAAGCCTGAGGGGCGGGAAGCCTATTGCTGCCGATAATAAAAAAATGCAATCAGACTGAAATTTTATTTTCTGTTGATTTGGCATCAGACTTGGATTTATTTTCCATTGCATGATCGATACTGCCAAAATAAATACTAAAGTTAAACTTAATTGACATATAATTTTCAGTGTTATCCAGAGACTGAATCTGAATTATAATGTTTAAGCTAATTTCTAATGAAAAATAAACATAATAGCAGTCTACTAAGCCTTTTTTTGTGAAATCTGTTAAAGGCAACCATTTTGAAAATTACCATAAAAAAGGGTAATTTCAAGTTTATTGTCATTAGAATTGAGCTAAAATAATTCATATTCAAATTACAGAGTACAGAGATGTCATACATCTTGGGCACACAAATGGAAAGTGACGTTCAAATTTGATTGCATCATTTCATTTTAATATTGGCAGCCACAGTCTTCCATACGTTTCAGCTGTTTCATGTGTTTCAGCTGATACAAACAGCAGAGTTTGTTAATTCTTTCCTAAAGTTACGGAAACAGTCATCAGGTTTGTTTCATCTTCACAGCTTCATCACCGAAATCTTTATAATCTGGCAGGATGAGAAGATGCCAAAACTCTATCCAATAAACAACATACTCGAGAATCCATGTGACTCTCATTCACAAGCCCCGGTTTGCTTGTGACCGTGACAAAGTAAGCTTTTCCACCATAGCTCAGCCCCGAGAGTCCAAACGGAGGGTGTTGATTGCCCCTTTTAATGGTTCGCAGTCTGGGGAATATTTCATTTCTATTGTTTTAAACAAAGATTTTATTGTTGTGTGTAGTTAGTGTTGCTCCACAGGCCTGTTCTTTCCCCGACAAGAAGAAATCTCTGGACGAGGTTCTGTGATGAGCTTCAGGAGAGTGGGTCCAAATCCAAAACTACTAATGAAGCCACTCACTTGGCGTGTGTGTGTGTGTGTGTGTGTGTGTGTTTTCTGCTGTTCTCATGACCTCTCTTCTCATTGACACACACACAACATTCCCAGTAAAGACAAATTCCTCAGCATCTGGAATTTCTTTCTTGGTCACTGAACCACCACTCTAACTCTTCTACACACACACACACACACACACTGCTGACCCCCTTCTCGTGACCTTATACCCTTTGACCTTTAAAAGCAGCAGGGCTCCATCAGAGTCTGGAAAAAAAAAAAAAAAAGATGAGATAAAGCCGGTCGTCTCGCTCACTGCGTTTCGAGACGAAAATCCTGTGATGGTATTTGATAAATGCCAAGACAAGAATAACGTGTGCATGAAAGTGTGTGTGTGAGTGTGAGTGTGTGAGTGTGTGTGTGTGCAAGAGAGACTGTGATAAGAAAAGTTCTCATCATTTTCAGCTACTTTAAGTCCAATTTCCTCGTTTTTTTTTTAGCCCCTAACTTAGCTTCCCACACACCCACCGACTACTCACACACACACACACACTCACACACACTATGTCGCTCTTAAAGACCTCTTTCCTGTCTGCCACTGAAACAAGTGCTCCTACATTCTCAAATGAGCGATGAATTCCTCCCTCTTTTTTTTTCCCCCTTGAAGCCAGCAATCGTGTAACATGCTCTAAATGTGAGTTTATTTGATAGATGAAAAGTTAATGTGACATTTATGAGGCTCGATTTAGAAAACCGAGCCTCCGCTAAATGTTCCCTTTTTCGGTAAGGACTAAAGGAAGCTGAAGTTAACTTCTGGGTTCTGCTTTAGAAAACATAAAAATCAAAAATAACATTGACATTGTTACTAAATACTCATTTCTACAACAGAATCTTGCCCAACAGTACGTCATGCACTTCACTCCATTCGTCTGGACAGGGAGGTTTTTCAGAGGATCACTGCGAGGAAAGCCAAAAACATCAAATGTTGAGTGAGCACAGCTCTGCACACTTAGGTCCATGCAGCTAATTAAAACACAGAGTTTATTATGACATTAGATAAAACGCACCTGTGCTAATTCACGCGAGTACGAGTAGAGAGCGACTTAACTATCATTTCTCTTGATCATCTTAGAGATGTTTCTACGCCTTGATTGGATTGGAACCCCACCAGCGGTAAATTCACATGATGTGGAAAGGCACACACCTGTCCATGCAAGAGCTGTGTCCCAATTCAGGGGCCGCATCTTTCGGAGGCTCCATTTTAAGACCGATTACATCACAGCGGTGCGACTACGCTGTCCAAATTTCAAAGGCTCCTCCAACAGGTGGACCCCTTCGTGGCCCGACCTGTCCCAAGATTCATCGAGCGATTCATCCCCCGAAGACCAGACCGTCACATTTCGGTGTAAGATGTCTACGAAAGGCCACGCATTCGTGGATCGCGTCTCCGGAAAGGACGCGGCCCCAGAATTGTGACACAGCTTTATTGTACCACAACTGTCAATCCATATCAGAGCAAAAAAACCCGAGCGGTGAGGTGGAAGGAAACAGGTCTGCAGTGCTCAGACACAGAGACAGGCTGCTAAAAAGAGCTTCACTGAAGGTTCACAAGAGCACAGGGCTGTTGGTGTAAACGTGTGATCACTTTACCTGCGAAACAATAAGTTTTGCCTTTAAACTTTGGTTAAAATGTCCCATAATTAGTTTAAAATTTTGAGGATCTAAATAATCAAGAACATGTACTGCGTTTGAGACAACATATCACAAGACCTTCGTTATGTTACTATGTACGGAGGATGAGAGCGGACTTTCGTGACCAGACGGATCTGAGAAAAATAACTGCGAAACTAAATGTATCGTGGAAACTGCTGGGATTTGATCGTGTGTGTGTGTGTGTGTGTGTGTGTGTGTGTGTGTGTGCCATTTGAAAGTACTTCAATGTAAGTTTGAGTTGGCACTGTACTGGAGAGAGTATTTAGGGCAGAGTTACAATTGTTTCCACATTACTGAAGTCTATGGAAACACACACACACACACACACCCTGTCAGTGAACCAGTGGCATATGGAAGTCATTCATCTTTCCAGGTACGATAAAGCACATTGGAGCTTCCTTTGAGTCCCCCACTGTATGTCACCACTCCTGTCCAGTATGTCCCGCTGCCTTTACTCCCTCTGCTCCCCACAGTGTTGTTTTAAATGGCCTTCGGTGGCATTTAGTGTCGCGTTTAAAGCGTTTTAGCGACAGCTGTTGGCACGTTGCTTCGTCAGAGAGGAAATGCTTGAAGCGGAGACAATGACGCATTCATCACTGTCTGTTCTTGTCGTTGCAATGTTGTTTGGCATAATCTTTTGCATCCCAAATAATAAATCTGTCCAATATTGATGAATACAAACAAACAAGAAATGGTAAAAATTCCCCATCATGCCCTTTGATGTGCCAACTCCTCTGACTTGTTTAGTCTGAGTCTGTGACTCTGGACATAAACAGACAACTTTCTTTGATCTCGTTGGCACAATGAAGACACTGGTTGAATGTCCCAGACTTTAATTTAATGACGGCTGCTTAAGGCTAAAATCCAGAACATGTTTTTCGTTTACAACATATCAATTTATGTCATCTGCACAGCACATTTAAGGAACTGCAGTTTTTGGCACTTTAATGTTTGCTTCCTTTGTCATTGCAGGAGGTGCCACCCTGGTTCTACCACATGATCAGATCTGGTTATTAAAACCTTCCCTCTGTGGCACGGTGTAATGTCATTCTGGAAGAAGCCGCGAGATGGTAAATGCACATAGTCCACAACACTCGCGAAGGCTGTGGCACTCAAGCCATGATTGATTGGTATTAGGGCGGCCCAGACGTGTGATTGTTGAAACATGGTTGTTACTAACATGCTAAAGATGCAGTAGAAAGGAAACGAGTGGAAAGAGTGAAAACAGCGAAAGAGAGACCTGTCCAGACTAAGGTTAATGATGTCATGGTCAGCTTATCAGCAGCTAACCTCCCCAAGCACCCAAACACAAGTATGTGGGTGTTCTTGTTCTGGTCTCCACTATGGGAAAGCACTCCATCAGCAACAGCAGTGTGGAGGATATAAACCAGCTGTGTGTGCATGCATGTGTGTGTGTGTGTGTGTGTGTGTTAATGCCCTGTTCTGTTATCTGTCTGTGGAGGCGGCAGGAAGTTAAGGTCCCGTCTGGGAAGAAGTCAAGACCCTAAACTCAGAAAGACAGCAAGACGCAAAGGAAGGAGTGAAATGTTCCAGGAGAGTCTTAAGAAAAGAGAAGGAAAAAAATAACCATTGAGGAGACTAAGATAGCTGACAGAAAACAGCGAAGAGGAGGAAAGAGACAAGATAGGAGGTGTTGAAGGGAGACTAATCCAGACAGATAAAAATGAGACAGAAAAACACAGAAATGGGAACATTATCAGCTCATTTGTCCGAACACGGAACGAACGAAGGTGTCATCTTTCAGCACAAGACAAACACACGGTTATTATTATGTTCTGAGTGACAGCTAAATGTCGCCACGAAAGGCCGCCGCTGCTTTTTGATGATAAAAATCAAGACCGTCGTTGCTCACATGCAAATCAACCAGTTTTTAAAAAATTACAATATCCCAAGAAGATGGAACGAAGAAACATTGACTTGTAGGTTGAGACGTGGACTCGACTTCCTTCAAGCTTAGCCGTCTAAAAACTCAGCTTGAGGCTTGAAGACGGAAATATTTAAGATCACAATCATTGATCTGTGAGTAAGGCATTACAAGACAACAATCTTGACACAAGGTCCACATAATTGTTGTGTGTCTGGAGCTTTTGACCAATACACAAGGTCTTCTTTTAGGCTTACGTGGAAGAGAAGTCTTAAAAGTGACCAGAATCAAAGAAAATTTTTATCATCTTTGAAAGCTAACTTCAGCTACTCAGGAAGACTGTGGGATATGGTCAAAAGCTCCAGAACAAAAGAGTAAGTGGATCTTAAATCAAGATTGTTTTGTCAATTATTAGTACAGCTTTAAAGAAAATGTTCAGCCATAGTAAGTGACCATCATTCAGACTTTAACGGCTTGAAACTGGCTGAAGGACTAAACAATCTCCACTAATGCTCCTTCTTACTCGCTTGTGCCGGAGCTATCGACCGTATCACACAGTCTTCATCGGTTTGTTCAAGTGACAAGGGAGTGTAGATGTCTAAACATTTCATTGCTCTGAGCACGTCGTCCGTGTTGACTTAAAAGTTGACCTCTTCGCCCTCCACTCAAGGTCACCTTTCTCTTACTGCTTGTTTTGGAGCTTTTGACCCAAATATGTAATGTGTCGTTGCCTTCCAAAACTACACAACATTTTCTGATCTCATGCCCCTCGGGACAAAATCGTTAGCCAGTGCTTTCCAAAACGACTCTTTTCTCTGATCTGCCACCGCAAAGTTTAAGCTCGGTAGGTTTTTTGCTAAAAACTACTTGGCTATGGGAAAGTTTGTAGCCATGGTAAAAAAAGAAACCAACACTGACTGTTAGTAGGAAAAGGATATGCAGTGGTCAGTCATGTCAAAGACATGCTTTGTTGATCTAGTCATCCAACACGACCGATCCTTATGAGGTTTTGTGGAGCTACAACGACCTCACAACCTCCAGGATTAAGGTGAAACTGATCGGGAGAACTCAAACATTTGCGAACCACTAATAGACGTGAAAGAATTCACTATCATCACATACTGCTTCCTCCTGTCTTTAACTCCAACCTTGATCTTTGTTTATGCCTTTTGGCCTCTTCCGCTCCCTCGTGTCTAAATGGCTGAAAACAGAGAGTTAATGCACGAACAATATCTGAGGTCTGTTGTTTCTATTTTTGGCTCCAAGGCTCCCAGTGGGCAACTCATTTACCCTCCCATTTCCCCTCTCCCTCACTGTTCCCCTCTTCCTTCTGCATTTCTCGGGACTCAGCAGGACAAACCATGGATTTACCAGACATTGCCCGTGACTATTTCCCACAGTGGTTGAAGAGCAAATTCTATCCCCTATCTTTTGCTCATTACCTTATCTTCCCCCAACGGTTTCTTTCCCACCATGTCTCTTAATTTTGTTCCTTCTCCTTCATCTTGGCTTGCATCATTTTTTCAAGATAAGCTAATGATTTTTAAAATGCCCTGATTTATCACCACAAATACTGCGTTGTAATAACTCACTGGAGCGCTCTCAAGATAAGCAACTCCGATGTTGTTCTTGAATGCAAATTGGAGGCTGATCAATTGATGAATGGATCACATTAAATAACTGTCTGTTTTAACAGTTGATTATAAAATCATTTCAAGTATATTTAGACTTCTTACATCTCAGCCAGTTGTATCCGCAATCTCATTCTTTCGAGTCACTACCTTAAAGCTTGTGACCACGGGCGAGGGAGTTTTCGAATGATGATCGACTGGTAAGTCAAGACCTTTGCCTTTTGGTTCAGTTCCCTCTTCACCACAACGGTCTGGTACGACGAGCCCACTTTACGGCTGGCACTGCACCGATCCGCCTGTCGATCTCCAGCTTCATCCCACCCTCAAGACCCCAAGATACTTAAACTCCCTCACTTGGGACAGATACTTCATCCCAACCCGAAGAGAGCAAATCCACCGTTTTCCAGCTGAGAACCTCCGACTTCACACTGCAGATCTCCACATGCTGAAGATCCAGGTCACATAATCTAAAGATGGTTTGAAGAGGTTAAGAGTTAAAGAGTTTTCTTTCCCCAATAAATCACCAGAATTTATAAAAACTTGGGTCATACCGATCTCATCTCCCGGATTATATGCTAACATGCCTGTTTCAGCGTTGGATCGTAAATATATCTTTAACTTTGTGTTCCACTTTTCTTTCTAACTTTTTTCTCTATGGAGATTATCAAAAAGAAAACTGGAAGCATCGCAGGAAATTCTTAAGCATAAACCATCTTTAGATTCTGTGATCCCCGAAGCCGGAGATGCTGTTTCTCTTCAGCACAGTCAGATCAAAAAAAAGAGATCGATCAGATAACTCTGTTTAGATTATGATATATGCCGGTGCTTTGTCTATGTGTTTTCCTTGAGTAAATGTTGAATATGTTTCAGCGCAGCTCTAAGCGAGGAGTGAGATTAGAGAAAAGCTTTAGAGATCCTCTAGTTGCCATAACAAATAAACAGCAACTGTGTGTGTGTGTGTGTGTGTGCGTATGCCCACCAGCCACTTATGCTAGCTGCCGTCTGGACTCTATCTGATCGAGTGATGGGCTACAGCCTCATAAGCCAAAGAAAGTCAACCATCACAAACAAAGGGGAATGAAAGCTATGTGCGTTTAAGACAGAAAACACAAAGGTTCTGTGCGTGCGCATGTTTTGCAGCTAGTTTGTAAGTTTACACTTTCATAAATGTGTCTTCTCCAGCGAGGCTATCAGCTCGACACGCCTCTGTCTCTCCAAGATAAACAGGCAGATGGGAGGGAGAAAGGAGTCGGGGAATGAGTCATGCTTACTGATTTATCAACGCTACAAACACATCCTACAGGAAAGAGGAAATTCTTTGAGAGAGGTTTGCCGCTGGAGTTCACCAGGCTGACATGACAAAAGTCATTTTCTCTGATGAGCCTTGACTGTGTTCTGCAGAGCCTCTGTTACTTCAAGATGTTCTTAACCCCCTTTCCTTTTTTTCTTTTTTTTAATAATTTAATTTGAGGCTGTGTGTGGTTGTTTCTGGGTGGCAGGGTCGTGTTTTATCCTCTCCTCATTCCTTGTTTTTTTCAGTCATGTCACTGTGCTTTTCTGCATTTCTGACTTTTCATCCTTCCTCCTTTGATGTGTGGTCAAATTGCAGACCACATCAGATAAGGAAACATTTTTTTTACTCTGACTGAGGTGGGGCCGGCAAAAGAAAAAGAGAGGCTCTGAATGGATGTTTCAACACGCGTCAATGTGGAATTGACTACGATTAAATATGGTATGTACTGTAAAAGAAGTAAAGAAAGTGAGGAGTGAATCCTGGTCCTTGAGCTTCGGCCACCAGCTGTTTGAAAGTTCAAAACTAGTCCGTATCAGGGTTTACTAAATTCAGATTTATGCAAATGTGTTGCCCCACACAAAGAAGTACAACATGATAAGTTGTTAGTAAAGATTTACACCTAACTACTACTTTTAACTGCATTAGTTGATTGTTTTAGTCACTTGAGGGCATTGCAACAAGCTGTAAACACAACACATATCACACAACATATTATTATCTTATAATGTTGCTGTGGCAAACTCCTTAGCAAACAGCTGCCTTACACACTGAGCAGACATTAGCATTCACTTGGACTCCTGATGAATGTTAAATCCAATATTTATTCATCTTTTAGCTCAATTTTTGGTCTCCACCAGCTCCTGACGGAAATATCTGGATCTTTAGCCGCTAAACGCTCCGCTATAAGCACCAGCTAGTTGCTAAACCTGCTTGTTTGTGAAGAAATAACATACCTCCATCAAAAACCATAAATTGTCTGTTCATGTACGAATTGAACAAATATACAACATGCATATATAGTGAGCTTTAGAGGGTTGGAAGACGTGATTTTTATAATTTCGGAATTACGAATTAGCCAGGTTAGCTGCTTCCAGTCTTTAAGCAAAGCTAAGCTAAGCTAATTACCTTGAGGCTTCAGTTCCCGCACAGACAGGAGAGTAGTATTGATCTTCTCACGTAAATTTTGAAAAGAACGTAGAACATAAAAGTCAAAGTGGGACTATTTATTGTAAATAATGAAATTAATGTAAGCTATTTATATAGCTAACGTATGATGCAACGCTTAATCAACAAAAGTCTATGGAAAACTTCTATTTTGGTGGGAAAGGTCTCTCAACTTTAGGTTTCTGATTTCTCTCCCAAGAAAAACAACTGCATCAATCATTTCACAGATAAATAACTTTTAGTACCTGTGTGTAAAATGACTTGACAGAAGTGGTGTAGTTATATATGTAGTTATATTTGGACTTCTTACTATGACCCCGGTCGTTTGCTCAGTTTGACCAAGGAGTTTTTTTTTTGTGCTTAAATCTCTTCAATCTTTAATCATATGATTTTTGTAACATGATGTTTTGACGGGCCATGTGGACCATTTTTTAAAAGCGCATGAGAAATGACTTGTTTCACTTCCACAGCGAGTGATTCACAGGGACTGTGGTTTCTTAAATATGGTCGCCAGAGGGACTGTAATGTCACCTGAGAGCCCCGTTGCCATTGATGGAATGTGGAAACTTGTTTTGTCCTGTTCGGGGCCTCGTCAGCCCCCCCGCCGCCCCCTCCACCTCTCCACGCTGCGGTGCCGGTCAGTCTTGAGAACAAGAGGCCCCTTCGTCAGTGACCGCTAAGTGGCTGTTTCATAAAGATAAGTGCCATTCAGAAAAGAAAGAGCTCATGATCGATTCAAAGAGTTGCCTATGGCAGAGACTGTCATCACCTGGATATAAGGAGAGCGTCTGGATGATACAGTAACCTCTGGTTGAACTCTGCTGCAGACCTGAGTCGAAATGAACTCCATGGGAGACAGAAAAAACAGTAAAGAGTGTCATGAAGTGAAACATTTAAACAGTTAAAGTGGATGAAAATCTTATAATATACTTTCAAAAGATTGTAATTTTTTAACCCACATATTCTATTTTCTCTTCTCGGTAGGTCATGCAACAGTTTTGTAAGTAAACGGGTCACGTGGTTAACGCATTGGCTCCACGATGCTGATGATCAATGGCAGCGGTGTCGGACCTTTCTGCCGTGTGAACCCTGAAAGTGAAGTCAAAGGGCGCATATGTTTATTTTTTAGGTTAAAATCTTATACATGATTGTAATAGTAATGTAACTCTTAACTTCTGGTTTTGTGGTTTATTTTCTCTCTGATGTTCTAAGTCTGTAACTCAGCATCATTGTTACCCATCGACTAAATGTTGTAACTAGTAGTTTGATCAAATTTAAACCAAAAGTCACGTGATGTTTTCTCAAATCTTTCATTTTTGTGCTTTGAATCATTTTATTTTGTTTTTTTTTTTCCAAATAATTCTGTCTGAATTAAAAAGAAAAAAAAAGGAATATTAGGGTGATAAAGCAGCATGTACTTAAATGTGTGCTGAAGCGTTACAGTAATAGAGTCAAGGGGTTCATCTGGCAGGATTAGGACTTCACATCTGGACTGATTTGTCTTGGTTTTGACATAATGTTGGTCGAGTCAGGTTCAGAGAGAGAGAGAGAGAGAGAGAGAATATGATGGAGGATATAAAACGGGATATAACTTTATCATCCAGTTTGGAAAGTTGCCTCAGTAACATAAAACACTCAGCAGTTTATTCTCATGTAGATGCTCGGAATAAAAGAGAAAAAAAAACAAAAAAACGCATTTTGATTTATTTACTCTCTTTGATCTTGTAACAACTTCACTTTTGGCTTTTGACATTTTGGGGGGGAAAAAAATAGTTAAAGCATGTGTTTGAATGGGAGCAGAGGAGAGGGTGAGTCTGACAAAAAAAAAAAAAAAAAAAAAGGGCGAAACAGTGAGTCAGATAATCAACATTAATCCATCAGCCCCATGAAAAGGCCAGAGCGGTGACGTTCACCCTGCAGAAATGTGCAGTGTGTTCTGCCACATTGTGCAACGCCTTGTAACTTTTTATCACCTCCACAATGAAGGAGTGGGACTCTGAGAGGAAGCCAGAGTGAAGGCTTCATTTCAGTTCAAGTAGAAACCTTTGTTGTTGTTGTTGTTGTTGTTGTTTTGTTGTTGTTTTTTCTAGAAAACCCCACCACACACCACGGGCCAGTTTTCTGTACAGGACACTGAATGAAGAGGATGGGTGGTGTTTCTGGGTTGTGCTGCCCTCTAGCTTTCAGAGAAGCACTGTGCTGTTCATGAGGGAAGGAAATACAGTTTGTACTCTCTTATTATTTATACATTTTAGAAATGTGCTTTTGTCACCAAGGTTTTATTTATTTTTATAGGATATCTCTCCAGAGACTCTGAAATCATCCCTTTACCCAAAGATGGTAAATCAGTTGTAGACCTATTAGGATATCTACTTCCTGTGCTGAGTGAGATACCTGAGAAGTTCATTTTAAATGAAATGTTAAATTATTTTGAGTAAAAAATAGATGAATTACAAAGCCACAACATGCCGCTGTGCTACAGACCAGGACACCGCACTAGTGCTGCATTAGTGAATATTAATGATGATGTCAGTGGTTATTAGTTTCGCTCTCACCTCTCCAAATAAAAATAACTAATAGATTTGAGAAAATAATACACATAATAATAAATATTATTCTAATTTTGTTGCAGTAGGGTGCAATATTTATTTAATTTATTTACTTTTACTGCAAATAAATAAACATTAATTAAATAATGCAGTAAGAGTAAAGCAATCTAAAATATGGAAGATCTAGTCTGCAAAACGTTTTTTTAATTTCAAGGTATTTTTTTGTATAATTAAAAAGAGGTGTCCTGCATCTGTTCGCCACATTGGGGACGGATGATGAATCTACAGTTAAATACCACATGTGTGTGAGCCGTGGCCACATACTGTGTAAAATACTGTGGATTTCAGTTGGACCACATGCGTTACTGCGTTCCTCTGAGCCGCCTGGGCCGCAGATTGGGTCGTAAAACGGAAAGTAAATCACATATTTTCTGGTGTCTGACTGGACAGAGCTTCACGGTGTGTCGACGTGTTCATGAAGGTTTATTAAATGAACATGAATATATATATATATATATATATATATATATATTAAGCAGTTAAATGGATAAATACATTTTTGAACGATTTTTAATGGTTATGTTTTGGATTTATGGCCTCAGTATTTCTAAAATCCTGTATGTATTCTCTCCTATATGTTAGTAGGCTAGAAGGCTAAATAATAAAATAATAATAAAAATATTAATGATGACAATATTAACGGTCATGATCATCATTCTCACTTCTCCTACTCAGTCGGTGTAGCTTACACCTACAATGGTCCTGATTGGATTTGATATAATCTGACAGGACAGGTCACACACTTGTTCTAGGTCATCTCAAACACACACACACACACACACACACACACACGTGGACGAGCTGTAAACCGTCTTGAGATGTATGTATCGTCACAACGCGGTGGCACCATGTTGGCTGCTGAATGTGAGGAAGTAATTCAGCGATTTGTTTTCTGGATGTAAAGAAAAGGGGAAGTGATGAAACTTTCGCTGTGGTGCAGAGGAAGCAAGAACTGTCCATCTCATCAATGCATGGTAGGAAACTCATAGCAATAGCGCCAAGGAAGCAAGGCAAGGACATTTTGTTTCTGTAGCATATTTAATTACAAATAAACTCAGCTTTCTTTAAGTTAAAATGCAAAGTAATAAATAATTCGATAAAATTCCTGTATGTAACGGCAGGTCTGGCAAAGTGAGTTTTAAGAAGTCCTTTAAAAGACGACACTGACTCTTAAACTCCTCAGTTGGTCAGTCGCAGAGTCTTGATGGCAAAAGCAGAACTGCCGGATTCGCTCATGCTGTCGGTGTGTGACAGGATGACGTGGTTTGTTGTATCTGACAGGACTGAACAAGACAAACATCATCATCAGATCAAATTATTGTGAAATTAAATAACTGTCTCTTTAAAGGCTCCGTAAGTGTCTCGGTTTGCTCATCCACCGGTGGATCACACAGGTTTTAATTCCACATTACAATCAGACATGTAACATCAGACATTTTAGGCCTGACCTATTTGATTTACTGAGCATAACCATGGCGAGATTTCTACACAAGGATTATGATACAGTGCAGGTATGAAAGGGTCTCAGCTGATAATCCTGTTACAGCTCCCTGAGCCAGGAACAGTGCTCTTACATGATACAAAATTACAGTGAAACTCAAACCTTTAAAGTCGTTCACAACTGGCTGTAAACTATCCTTGTTCGTCTCTGAGAAAATACATCTCATTGCTGAATTGGTGAAGGTGTCTGTAGAGAGATCGTATTTGAAGCACTTGGAATCGGAAACAGTATTTCCCTCCAAATCAGAGCTGGATTTCATTTGGTCCTCGAGTGTTTTTCGAAACGAAAATATCCTCGAGTCAAGGACTGTAAACAAAATTACTAAAAAATCCACACGTAAACACACTATAAAGTTTGTCGGATGGGTGCTGAAGGTCTTTCTGGAGGATTAGGTAAAGTGGATAAAAAACAAAAGTTGTGGTACAATATTTCCTCTTTTTCTCCAAATCGTTTGTTTTTGTAGGGAAGCAGCATCATCACCATCACACCTTCCTCCTCCAGGTTCTTGTGAGCTCCGGAGGTCGTGAGCCTTGAGATGCGACAACAGCACCGTGCCTTCATCTCCATACCTCAAACATGGCAGCAGACACCAGACCTTCCTCATCCTCCCTCTCCCTCACCTCATCTCTCGCCTCCTTCCCGCTCTGCTCCGCTCTATCCATCCCTCCGCGGCCTCCTGAGGTTCCTCTTGGTTCTCCTGTGTTTACTGCCCCGCCCAGCCCAGGGAGCCTGGTTTCGGGTTGGGGTGGTGGGACCGTGGGGGTGTGACCCTCTGTTTGCCAAGGCCCTTCCCAGTGTGGCGGCACAGCTCGCCGTCAACCGCATCAACAAGGACCCCTCGCTGCCCTACGCCGCAACCTTCGATTACACTGTGCTGCAGGTACGAGGCTGATCTTAACTCTCATCAGAAAGCGGAAGTGTTTGCTCAGTATTTCCAGATCCTGCAACTTCTTTGACTTTCAAGATATTTGATTGATAGATGGATAGGTCTGAAAATCTGACGTTCTACCTGCAACCTACCTCTTCATAGGATCATAGGACAGATAGAGAGGCAGTTCATGACTAGGCTAGTTGGTTCATTGATTCATTTGACTGATTGATTTATTGGAACTGCCTCTTCAGGAACCCTGTGAGACATCAAGGGCACTGGAGGCGTTCGTGGGTTTCCACACCAAGGCTTCGGGGTACATTGGACCAGCCAACCCCGGGTACTGTGATGCTGCTTCAATGTTGAGCAAAGGCTGGAACAAAGTGGGTGAAGATATGTGTGTACACATTAAAGATGCCATGATGTAGTTGTTTCTCCTGTCTTTTCCTGCTTTGACAGGTTCATTTTGTCTCTTTTCTCTCTCTCTCTCTCTCTCTCTCTTCCAGGCATTGTTTCCTTGGGGTTGCGTTGGCTATGAGTTGGACGATGTTCGGAGCCACCCGACCTTCGCCCGCTCCATGGCCAGGCCCACTTGGGTGTTGCTCAGCCTCATGAACTACTTCAGGTGGGCCCACACCGCCATCATCTCTTCCTCAGAAGCCATCTGGATGGAAACGGCCACCAAGGTTTGAATTTGCTTTAGCTTTCGCATTTCTGATTCTGTAAAAAAACAGCTGATGAATGAGGAAACCACACTTTGAGTTCATGCATCTTGTCTGGTGTGTCGTCCCTGTCCTGTTCAGGTAGCTGATTCCTTGAGAAGCCACGGTCTGCCGGTCAGACTGGTCAGTTTTATGGAGAACACACCTCACGGCATCAGACGAACTCTGGCCAAAGTTCGCAAGATGAGAGAAATTCGGGGTACGGGGACCTTTGTTGCATCATCCCTCCACTCCACCCACTTATATCACTATCACTTCTCAAGGACACAGAGTTTCAAACTCATCAATGTCATGTTTCATCCTAGTTGTGATCCTCTGCATGCACTCGGCGCTGATCGGCGGCGGAGTCCAGAAGCTCCTGTTGGAGACGGCCTATGACATGCAGATGATCGACGGCTCCTTGGTCTTTCTGCCCTACGACACCTTGCTCTACAGCCTTCCCTACCGCAACGTCTCCTACCCTGCTCTGAAGAGCAACAGCAAGCTGCTCCGGGCCTACGACGCCGTGCTGACCGTCACCATCGACTCGCCCCGGACGTCGTTCTACGAGGCCTACAGAGAGGCCGTGGAGAGGGGGGAGGTGGCGAGGACGCTGAAGCCAGAGCAGGTGACGCATGGAAGAATAATGAGTGCGTGCTGTTGAGATTCCCCTTTGATCAAGGCAGTGTGAGCTGAAATCTTTGCCCTGCAGGTGTCTCCGCTCTTCGGGACCATCTACAGCTCGGTCCTCTTCATGGCTCATGCGGTGCATCGAGTTCGGAAGTCTGGGCAGTGGATGTCTGGAGGAAACCTGGCAAGACACACCCGCAACCTGGCCTTTCAGGTACTGAGAGGTGTGAGGAAAACAGTGATCGCTCAAGACAGACAGACAGAGAAGCTGGAGAAAAAAATTGATAGGACCATAATAAAATGGGCAGTTCCAACTATATATATATCTTACTATCGTTGCAGGGCTTCAGCCACCCAATCAAAACCAACAGCTCTGGAGCGGCGCTGCTGGACTACCTGATACTGGACACAGACGGACTCTCCTGGGAGCTGAAGCCAGTGTACAGGTACACATACATACTTATACTAATAGTAATATAATCTTCTTCTTCTTCTAATAATAATAATGACCACATTGACTGACGACAGGATCGACATGGAGGTCGGTATGGTGCGCTTCCTGGGTCGAGACATCCACTTCCCTCGAGGCTCTGGACCCTGGAGGGACTCGTCCTGCTGGTTTACTCCTGGAGTCCTCTGCTCAGCGGGTGAGGACACACACACACACACACACACACACACACACACAAATATATACTTTACATTTATAAGCTATGTGGTGCTGTTTTGATTTAATGTTGAGACATTCAAAGACTCTGTGAATAAACATATTCCTGCACATGCATTTCCTATAAGCTGTTTAGCGTGAATTGTTTATGTCATGCATACATGCATATAAAGGAACTAAATATAGTTTGTCTAAATATTTTCTTTAGGTTTACATTATACAGATGTGCACTCATTTCACTAGAAGGCTAGATAGGGTTAGTTATTCAAAGTCCTTGGAAATGCTGACAGACAAAATAAAGGTTGCCGTTTGTATTCTGTAATCTGTTTTTATTTTCTTCAAAAACTTCAATCAAAATTCTTCCTTTTCTGTTCCAGGTATGGATCTGTTCACGACTTTCAGCATGTTCCTTGGGGCCATCGTCTTCTGTATTTTTGGTGTAGCAGTGATTTACTGCATCAGGTAGGAAGTCAGCAGGAAGTCGTGTTGTTTTAAGTGTAGAGTATCAATATAGATTAAAATTAATATTTGTAGGTGAAAAGATTCTGATCTACAGCCGTTAGTTTATCATTCATTCCTTAATCCTTTTCTCTTGTTGCCTAGGCGACGCATCAATCAGATTCGACTGGTCAAGGGTCCGAACAAGATCTTGCTGACTCTGGCAGATGTCACATTCATAAACCCGTCACTTAGCAACAAGGTCAGCCTCTCTTTGATGAGTTGTATTCATAACGAAAATAAATAAAACAGGAAGTTGTTGTATATTTTTGATGTATTAATAGTAATTAAATAAATCTATATTTTTTTAGTGGGTGTCTTCAACTGTTAGAATCAGAAGTCATCATCAAAATTATTGGGGTTTTTTTTTTATGATCGAAAAATCGTCTCACATCCTGAACTTAACTCTCCACAGAAGTTGAGTCTGGACGACAGCAGAATCAGCGGCATGAGGAGCGTGTCAGACCGCAGCGTTGCATCGCCAGTCTCCACCCAATCCCCGGCCACCTATGAGAACACCAATGTTGTCATTTACGAGGTGATGCAAGTCATTTTAATAAGAAAATCACTCAAATTAGTTTTAGTATCTTGAAAAGAAGAGAAAGAAGCCATTTCTTAATGCGACTGCCTGCGTTTCCTTGGTGTTCCTCCTCTGCAGGGTGACTGGGCGTGGCTGAAGAGACTTCCTGATGGGATGTTCAGCAGAATCAACCCCAAAACCAGCGATGTGTTTGAACTGGTGCGTGATGTTGCTGCTGCGAGACAAAGTATGAATTTCATGTAATTTTTAGTTTTAAAAATTAATTCACCAACGTTTTTTTTTTTTTTTTAATCTGCAGATGAAGGACATGCGTCATGAGAACGTCAACCCCTTCCTGGGCTTCTTTCACGACTGTGGCGTGTTCGCCATCGTGACCGAGTTCTGCTCCAGAGGCAGCTTGGAGGACCTGCTGCTGAATGACGACGTCAAACTCGACTGGATGTTCAAGTCCTCTCTGCTACTGGATATGATTAAGGTTAACATACATTAGAGGGCAGTGACTTCTTGGAAGTGTGCACTGTTTTTCTCTGTAGGAATACCATCTGAGCACCCTCCGTACCTCTGCAAAACAATCCAACCTGTTCGTTTTCTTTCTCAGGGTATGAAGTACCTTCACCACCGCGGAGTGTCGCACACTCGGCTGAAGTCCCGTAACTGTGTGGTGGATGGCCGCTTCGTCCTGAAGGTGACGGACTACGGCTACAATGAGGTTCTGGAGTCACAGAGGTTCTCTTACATTGAACCACCTGCAGATGGTGAGAGAACAGGCCAGGTTATAAGCCAGGGTCACATTCGGTTTGTCCCAGTGGAGACAATTTGTCTGAGCTGCCGCTACAGAAGCAAAGTAATGTGAGTTCGGTGTTGTTCCAGAGTTGCTGTGGACGGCTCCAGAGATCCTGAGGAGCGGGCAGCCGGGACTTCACGGGACTCTGCCTGGTGACGTGTTCAGCTTCGCCATCATCATGCAGGAAGTGGTGATCAGAGGACCTCCGTTCTGCATGCTGGACCTCTCTGCTGAAGGCAAGACAATCACTTCCCAAACCTGAAAATGAAGGACAATAGAGTTTTTTTGTTTTCTGGTTTGGACAGTTTTCTTTTTGTATATAAGTCAGAACAAACTGCAAGCAATCTGAGGCTATGCTAATGGGTAAGCATGCTAATATAAGTACTATGGTGTCGACTGAAACATCGCTGCAAGTATTGGATGGATTAATGATGGAGATTTTTCACTTTGGAGCAAAGTTTTGGGCAATAGCAGACGTTTCTCTGTGTTTTAGACATCGTAGAGAAGCTCTGTAAGCCCCCTCCTCTGTGTCGGCCCGTGGTCAGTCCAGACTACGCTCCGTTAGAGTGCATCCAGCTGATGAAACAGTGCTGGAACGAACAACCGGAAAAGAGGCCCAGCTTTGAAGAGATCTTTGACCAGGTAGGCTGGTTGATTGTTAGCTGACTCAAGAGGTGATTCAAGATACTTCTTATTTCGTAACCTCTGTACTTTTGCCTCCCCTCGTCTCAGTTTAAGAACATCAACAAGGGGAAGAAGACCAACATCATAGACTCCATGCTGAGGATGCTGGAGCAGTACTCGTCCAACCTGGAGGAGCTGATCAGGGAGCGAACGGAGGAGCTGGAGATCGAGAAGCAGAAGACGGAGAAGCTGCTGACACAGATGCTGCCTCCGTGAGTTAACTTGAACACGCACTCGTACAAAACAAGACTGTAGAATATGTATATGTTAATAAATCTGATATAATGTCATAAGGGGAAGCACTTTAAGTCCAAATACTAATTACGCTAGTTGTTGTTTTTGATATGTAAAAGCATCGGGGTGTTTATGGCTCCGAAGGCAATGTTTACCATGGTCGCAATCTCAGTTTAGCACGTTAGCATGCTAACATAAACGTAGAGCTGAGGATGTTCGGGAATGTTATTAGTTTTGTAGGTATTTGTCCACAAACCATATTAAAACTTTGATTGGATGATGGCGCTAGATGAAAAGTCAGAAGATCACCAAAGTTATCAAACTTCATCCTGAGGGGGGCATGAATGTCTGCACCAAATTTTATGGTGATCCGTACAATAGTTCAAGATATTTCGCTGAAAACCAAAAATGTTGAAAAACTTTTCTTCTCCTCCCCTTCAGATCTGTAGCGGAGGCGTTGAAGGTGGGCGGCACAGTCGAACCAGAGTATTTTGACCACGTGTCGCTTTATTTCAGCGACATCGTCGGCTTCACCACCATCTCGGCCAACAGCGAACCCATCGAGGTTGTCGACCTGCTCAACGCCCTCTACACGCTCTTCGACGCCATCATAGGAAACCACGATGTCTACAAGGTGTAACCTCCACCCTCAGGCTTTAAACCTCTTCGGATCACACTGTTGCTAATTCTGTTTCGTTCTACTCCAGGTGGAGACGATCGGTGATGCTTACATGGTGGCGTCCGGGGTTCCCGTCCCCAATGGCAACCGTCATGCTGCAGAAATAGCTAACATGGCTCTCGACATCCTGAGCGCTGTGGGAACCTTCAAAATGAGACACATGCCTGATGTTCCTGTCAGGATACGCATAGGGCTGCACACAGGTGACAGATGATGGTGTTTCACTACTGTGAAGACTTTAGCTAGAATTTGTGGTGCATTGGGCGTGAGGGTACTTCTGTGGTTGCCAAGGGAGACATGGAAAGAGTATCTTGTAATTTGAAAAGACATAAACTGACATGGTAAAAAAATATACAAAAATTAATTTAAAATAACACATTTGTGTTAGAAATACATGTTATAAATGTTATAAAATGCATTATGTGGGACCTTTTTTGCACATCCTGTCATCTCTCCATTATCACCTCTTTAACTAAATGCCCCCAAAGGCTATAAAAAATAATGAAGAGATATTTATTCCATCCAAACCCCTTCTTTAAACTTGGTGTGTGTGTGTGTGTGTGTGTGTGTGTGTGTGTGTGTGTGTGTGTGTGTGTGTGTTGTAGGTCCATGTGTAGCAGGTGTGGTGGGTCTGACCATGCCTCGCTATTGTCTGTTTGGAGACACAGTGACCACCGCCTCTCGTATGGAGGCCACCGGGATGCGTAAGTCATAGACATCAGCTGCAGTCTTATTGTTAATATTTTAGTCTTGTGTTTTAGACCAAAGTATTGCGTATTTGGTGCCAGATGCTTGTTGCTGTGGGCTGCATTATGATGCCTTTTCCTTGCTACTTCCATTGAAGCCTACAGGATCCATGTCCATGAGAGTACAGTGAAGGTCCTGCGGGACCTGAATCTCGGCTACAAGGTAGAATTAAGAGGCAGGACAGAAGTCAAGGTACGACCCTCTATCAGGGACAAGATTTATACAACAAGATCAGACGACAGCAACATGCAGTATCTTTGTATCTTTGGTTTTTTCTTTCTTAGGGGAAAGGAATAGAGGAGACCTTCTGGCTCGTAGGGAGAGATGGATTTACCAAACCTCTGCCTGTTCCTCCAGAGCTCAAGTCTGGGTAAGAACGACTGTTCTTTCTCCTCCTCATTTGTCCCTCCTCTTTTTTTTTATTCTGTACGCCCCCTTTTGCATTGATTTTCTGCACCCAGCACTGTCTACATCTACGAGTCCAGCACTTTCATTTTAAACCATCCTAGACTAAACCCATCTATCCAAAAATGCCTCCTGGTGACATCTTGTTTGACAGTTTAGTAGATGAATGAGTTGTTTTGATAGCAACAAGCAGTGTCGTCTGCTTGTTCGAATTTGACAGAGCGTACTCGTCCTCACACAGTTTTTACTGCATGCATGAGTTTCACCTCTGTTCAAAGGACATCACACACTGATAGACCTGGGCAGGACAGCTTGCATTTGTGGGTTTCTTATTCTCGCAGGGACTGACACTCAAAAAATTAACCGTAGGCTACTGTAAATGTTAGATTTAGTGTCTGTCCTTCAGAATGAGAGAGCATGTTCTTCATCCTTGAGCTGTAATAAATAAATGCATTGACAAAAAGCCAGAGGAGGCATTTCTACGCTCTAAGTAACAGAAAATAAATGCAATGTGTTTGACAGACATAACTCTGGAGCCTGTAGCTTTTACTAAGGTAATGTTTCACTAACAAGGAAATAATGAATGAAATTGAACCTGAAACCATTAAAAGGAGCTAAGACATGCAAGTTTTGCTAAATTGCTACATAGCTAGCGTTAGCATTAACAGCTGTTTGCTCACCAGTCTTGCCAAGAGCTTCAACCATCCGTGCGTTTACAAGACAAGAGGTTATAGTACATCCTCTGAGCAGCACCACTTCTTAAGGGCAGACTGGACGCTACAGTGACTCGGTATCAGAAAGTCACGAGATGGGCTGACCGGGCTGGGGCTAGCTGGTTAGCATGCTAACTTCAATAGAAGAAAACAAGTGAGAGGAATCGAAGCTATACAAGAGGGTTGCTTTTAAGCACTGGAGACAACTCTTGGCGAATAAAGGAATGAAGTTTGTTGTTGAACTTGAAAAATTTCTTCTAGACTGGTAAGTAAACAGCTGTTAATGCTAACGTTAGCTCCATTTCTTGACTTCTACAGTGGCTACAACCTTCTAACTGATCTAGCAGGTTGATTGCAGAGAGCAACTGAGCCATTGCAGGACTACTGTGTATATATGTGTGTGTGTGTGTGTGTGTGTGTGTGTGTGTGTGTGTGTGTGTGTGTGTGTGCTGTGTTCATACTGTTTACTTCGCTCCCAACAGGCAAATGGCCCATGGGCTGCAGATGGCCGAGATAGCCCAGTACAAGAAACGGAAAGCCGAGAAACAACAACAGGAACAACTTGCAAAGAAGAAAAACTGAGGTAATGTTATGCATTATAAAAAAATGTATAACATTACTGTCTTGTTTGGCAACATGACTCGTCCTTAGGCAAACATACTTTGGGGACTTGTTAGCATGAACTGTCTCGAGGCGTCACTGCAGTTTGTTTGCATTTAGTTGCATCTTGAACATGACTCATTCAGAGTTTAGGAGGAAATCTTGGCCACAATAAGAAACAGCTGGTACTGCTGCAGTGGCTTTATATCATTTTTATTTATTTATTTTTTTTACTTTTGTTTGAAATATTAGGGAAATAGACACATAAACATTATCTGCTTTCAAGTGATAAGTGTAGATAAATTTCAATAACTTTGGATTTTGGCAAAAAGAAGGAGTTTCGGACCAGTAGCTTCTTGCTGCAGGTTTTGCACTAAAGATTTCTTTCGAAAATTTGAGTGGGTCATGTTTCAAGATTACAAGTAAATGCAAATTAAAACAAGCGACATCTAGAGACAGTTCAAGAGAGGAATGTGGGGGTTTTGTCCATAAAATCATCAGAGATGGGGGGATCCATCTTGAATTGTTTGTCACTTACAAAACTCAGTTCTTCTACTTTACAAGTTTTTAAAGAAAAAATGTCGCTGCCATGTCGCTGCTGCCGCACGAAAACTTCAAAATTATTGTGTTTTCGTAAGTAAAACTTTTTGTCCAGCAGCAGCGACGTGCGCCGACACTGGGCTGAAACGGAAAGTCTAAAATGTCATGGTGCATCTTTAGGCGTTTAAAACGTCCACTGTGATGAACTTGTGCAACACTTTCCTCTGCTGTGGCATTAAAAATGTTTGCTTACAAGGATCTCCATCAGGTGTAGAGACGACGACAGAAACACAATAGATGCAGATACTAAAAGTTAGATGTTAGAGAGTTAGATGAGAAGATTAGTTCCAGTCTGTAGCACAAAATAAAACAGCTGGAATGACTCTGTCAGAAGTTCACAAATTTGCGTCACAACACGATGAAAAAATAACAAGGTTTTGGATGAGCAATGGTTTATTCATCCATCCATTGGTAGTCTTATTTTTGAACTTTGGACAGAGCCAGGCTAGCTGTTTCCCTTCGCTTCCAGTCTTTATGCTAAGCTAAGCTAATCAGCTCCAGGCACTTGTTTCATCTCTTGTCAAGGAATCGAATGTGTGTCTCCCTAAATGTCGAGCTATTCCCTTAATGAATCCTTTCTTTTCATGTTTTAGGGGAGCACTTTTCCTTTCCCGTCTTGCGTTAATATTCTGTCCGTCTTTCCTCCCCCCTCCACCCCCCTGACTCTCTTACCCCCCCTCCGTCCTGTCAGCACCCTAATCAGCATCGCAACAGGCGAGTCAAAGGACATAAAGCAGGCGTTTCACAAGGCGGTGAAGAAGATCGCTCACGTCCGCGTCGTGGCTCAGCTCTACGCGACCGATGAGGAGGACAATGTCATGTTGTTGCACCACTGACTGAGCTGTGATTCACTACTGTACCTGGTCTGAATTTCCACTTCCCAGTCCTGGCTGACAGCTTTAAGACTGACATGTCAGATTGGAAGAAAAGGTCTCACGAACATCAGACCAAGGTCTAAAACTCTCTGCTAGTTCAGATTAACAGCAGTCAGTGTGTGTGTGTGTGTGTGTGTGTGTGTGTGTGTGTGTGTGTGTGTGTGTGTGTGTGTGTGTGTGTTTATTAAGGGCTTGAGCTGAGGAGATGAAGTCCTGTGTGGAGTTATGTATAGAGGCTGTGAGGTGGTGACTCAGCAAAGCGGGGATCTCCAGAAACTGCCCGTCAGCAGCCGAGGAGCGCAGCTAATCTCTCGTTCAGTTCCTCCTCCTTCGCTTCCCCGTTTCTCCATCTGAGGAGAGGGAGAAGAGGAGGAGGAGGAGGAGGAAGCAGGGAGGTGAGAGGGAGGAGGAAAGAAAAGATGGCCACTCTTTTGCTGTCACCACTTTCTCTTTATTCTCCATCCTGATTGTTTGTGGCTGAGTTGAGCCACATTGTGGAAAAATGAAAAAACTATCTACACTAAACAAATAACTATCTATTTTTTATAATGATATTCACATTTAAAAATTGATTATGAAAAAAGTTGCCAATTAATTAACTTCACATTAAAAATCATTCAGTTAAAAATGAGCCCTTGGTTAAGGTAGTTTTTACTGTTGAATGCTGGGTAAATTTAACCCATTCTTTACATTTGGGTTGGTTTAGTGTCAAACAATCACTTCAGCATTGTAAACCCTGTTGACCAACATGATTATCAATGGTTCTGTGGTTTCTAAGGCAAACTGGTGACACTGGTTTCCATCGAGATTTTCCCTCCACAAAATTAAAATCTCAGCTCTCCAAAAGGCAGCACTCAGACTTCCACTGTGTTCTGGCACGGATGGTCTTCAGCTGCAGCACGGCTCCTCCGTTTGGACCAGCAAGCTGCCAGATGTGAAACTGTGCAACTGAATAAATGTCGGTGACCTTCCCCTGTGTAATTAGAAGCTAATAATAGTCCAGATACTGGGCAAATTGAGCAGGATTGCTCCTATGAGGGCGGAATTTCTTGTTATTTTTCTTTCTCGTGACCAAATCTCAGCTATTTCCAAATGTTAAATTTTGCAATGATTCTTTTTTTTTTTTTTTTTCGTCTGCAGGAAGGAAATTCTTTTTCTTTCTGTCATTTTATTGTATCATCACAAACACTCAACATACACAGATGTTTTATTGGTGCAATCTGGTCGGCCTGCTGCGGTTCTTATCTGTGCAGGCTGGAGTGAGTGAGTGAGTGAGTCTGTTTTTCATGCTGTAATAATGATTCCTCTTTAATCAAGTAGTCATCTAAAACTTCTGTCTCAGCGGGAAGCTCTTCACTGCTCTTGTGCAGATGTTTAAATTCTCACACTTGGAGGTTTTAATGTGTCAGAGATTTGAACCCGAAACCAAAAATGTGCGTAGTCAAATAGAAAAGATGAATGTTGTTTCAGTGAGAATGAATTGGATAATTGTCTGTTATTTTTACAATAACATCTTGTGTGGTGCAGCTGTTAATCGTTAGGTGTACGCGTTTACATATTGTATTATATTTGAATCTGTGCAGTAGGGCTCATTACCATTGAGCACTGTTGAACTTCAGAATCAATAATGTTCAATTTTGTCCTTATAATAGAAATTTATCCTGAATGTAGGTTAGGAATTGTCAGATTTTAGATTCAATAGCAGAATTTAGGGAGTCCACTTTATTTTTGAAACCAAACCTGCCTAATGAACATTTCAATAAAGTCTGAACTCACTGCAAAGACTTTTGTTTGACATCCTGCAGCTAAGATTGAAAACAGTCCCACAGCGCCCTCTAGTGTCCAACAGAGAATAAACTCAGTTTGTTCAAGCTACAGATGGCAACCACGAAGCTCTGCAGGATTATCCCCACTGATCCTCACTGTGTGTGTGTGTGTGTGTGTGTGTGTGTGTGTGTGTGTGTGTGTGTCAGTTTAAAATCCATAAACTGACAGACAGCTTACCACTCTCTTTTACAGTATAGATACATTTTCAAACTGACAAACTCTGACACACACACACACACACACACACACACACACACACACACACACACACACACACACACACACACACACACACAGGTATCAGTGCATCTTAGCGGTAAAGACCCTGCAGAACACTGAGCAAAAACATGGACTTGTGAAAGAAAGGCAACGTATCAGAAAAACACTAGAAAGTCCAAAACAATCGTCTTCTGGTCTGGTCAAAACAACCAACATGATTTAAAAAATATTTTTAAAAAACTCTCAAGCTAAACCCAAAAAACCCTGAAAACTCCAAAAAAAAATCTTAAATTAAAAAAAAAAAGAACAGGCACAGGAGAGTCTAAAACCAAAACATGAGGCATATTGAATTGTATGTATTTGTTTTGGATGCACAAGAACAGGGAGATAATAACAAAATGAATTTCCTTAAATAAGAAAAATAGATGGAAAGTGTAAATTTAGATCAATTTACTGCAAGAAAAATGCAACGTTTAATTGAGTGATGACAGCTTAACTGGTTTCTGTTTACCACCACTTTCACACAAGTGTTTCCCACTAAATAAACGGTCCTGTATAATTAGTCAGTAGTAATGATACTGGCAGAGAAATATACTTGAGTGTGAAGCATGGACTATAAATGAAGATTTTTATATACAGCCAGTATCACATAGAGAAAAGAGGTCAAAGTTAGACTGTAAACTATATTTGTTTGAATGTTACTGATCACAAAAACAGTGTGGCATTGAATGCTTTTGAACATGTTCAGATTTTAATAATTTGTCTTCAGTTGTATAAATAAACTGTCTGTGTCTGTTTAAACTGCAATGTCAACAACAGCAGCAGCAGCAGCAGCAGCAGCAGCAGTGTTGCAACTGTGCTTGTTCTGAAATAACAGACTGAGTCTGTAACAAAGGGAAGCATGCTTTCCTTTGTGTTTCCTGTGTGTGTGTTTCAGCTTTGTTGGCTCTGCTCCTTTGTTGCAAGTACAATAGCAGGAAAGGTTTGGCTGTAATGCTGAATCCTGGCCAGCAGAGGGTGCTGTGCCACAGTAACAGCAGAGGAGAAGGGACGATATAAAGAGTCAAGTTTGAGTGCAAGGCCGAAAGGATGGTAAAAATACATCAAATTGACACATTAACAACATAAACAGCAAAAATAAAATCTACATAAATATGAATGTCATTTTCAACTATTTTTGTTATTCTGACAATTTGCTATGAAACTGATATTTACTATTTTAAACACATTAACCGGGCAGGTCTGTGCATATGTTTTTCTGTGCTGGAAAACTGCCTGATCCTCACCTTATTGTGTGAATTTAGGGATTTAGGTATTTGGTAATCTGTTAACCTGCAACGGTTATTTAATTTACTCAATTTATACCATTTAAACCAGGCTGTTGCTGCATGGAAGAATCAATCCATATTAACTCCCAGACAACTGACGTCAATCATTGTCCAAAGCACCGGTGCACATCAACCAAATGAATGACCAGATGCGAAAACACAGAGAAAAATTTGCATCCTTAAGCATACATAGTGGCTACTAGTTTCTGGGACTGACGCACACACTTTAAGTCATGCAAACACACATCCTTACATGCACAGCATTTCTTCTCTCATCTTCTGTAGCTAAATGGCTGCAGACAGTGTCTGAATTTTCATGAAATTATCAGGAAGCAGCTTGTTATACTCAGAAGCTGAGTACTTGCCCTGACCACACCTATTATCTGGAAGCAAGTGAGGGTTACACATGTGGTTAAGGAAAATCAACAGAATTTGATATTCTGAAGAATTTTAGTGGCAGGCTTTCAGATTTCTGCAGAATCTGAAATGCTTCCTCCATTAATACCAACGAAAAAGAGGGAGGAACAGGGTTTAAAGGTGAAATTAGTTCTCACAGAAGCAGAGTTAGCAGAAGAACAGGGCAGGGTGGTGCATTCGACCAGTCTCATGTCAGACGGAGGTTAGCAGAACCGGGCTTCCTTTGAAAAGCACCTGATACTTCCCCGGGGAAGAGTTGGGTTGCCCGTCGGCTCGACTGGTAGTCGGCCGTCACTGCGAGAGAGACTGGAGAGATTGGTATTCCGGCTGTCTCAATGCGGTCTGGTTTTTCCGTAACAAGAGGTTAAAGAGGTGAAAGAGTGTGAAAGAGAAACAAGCTAATACAAGTGGGTTAAGGGCGTTTTGCGTTTGCGTTTTCCATGTGTTTGCATAAGATAAATAAGCCAAGGACATAATTAGCCTTGCTAGCGCAGAAGTAGCTAGCCTGTCAAAACAGAAAAAATATGCCTACCTACTCTAAATTTGTCTTATTTACATCTTACATCTTCTAAAATGAAAAGCAACTAATTTATTTGAGATTTACCTGTGATTTCATTAAAGGTGTGAATGTGCACAAATCTGTGTTGTTCAGCAAATACCAGCTCCACATTGTAAGCTAATGTAGCCTGATCATCAGACTGAATTGCCATTTCATTGAAGGTTTTTTGTTTTACCTTTCTTTTAATTAGACGGCAGTGAGTCACATTTTCATCCCGCAAATATAATTTTCAGTCGACACTGAAGCTTTCGTTGTAGCAGGTAGCACTTAACTTGACGTTTTGACTTGTGACTAGCATATAACTGCAGAACTGTGGCAATTTAAAAGTTATTTCTATAAAATGGCTTAAAAACTATACAGTTGTGAAGATGTTATTCACATTTGTCGATATTTTCCTGTACGTTATTGTGTTGCTATTGGTCAAGGATGTAGCCAGCTAACTAGCTATGTATGAAGATGAGGTCCCCACTCTTAATCCTGCATACAAAGCTACAATAAATACAGTGGAATATGATATTTAACGCTGAAATGTAGTGGACCAAAATGTTTAACGTGTAAAAAATGATACAACAACACTTTGGCTAGCTGCGCCGAAGGTTTCCAACTTTGTGCTAAGATAGGCTACACAAGTCCTGGGTAATTTCTGAACAAAATGTACAAAGATTAAACTGATTTTATGATTAAAAGTTGTCAGCCAAATTGATATTGACCTTAAAGAGTATTCCTTTAAGTCTGTATAATTGTAAGTAGTCCTAAGAATATACAGGATATATGGACAGAAATTTATTCACAATGACCGTAAATTACTTTTTAGGTCTTTCTCATTTCCAGTGACAGATTCAGAGGCACACACAGACAGGTGGTCCTGCATAGCTCCATGGGTAAAACTCTGCCAGAGATAAGGGTATGAGTCCCGCTGGGGCCAGCTGCACTACACATGATCCTGCTCATGATACTGAAAGATGTTTGGGAAAAAAGGTCCAGCAAATTGTTGCATGCAAACTGTAGTAGAGGTTCGGAAAGCCGAGCGTTGCATTCTCCGCAGCGTGGAAGATCACAGATACCTCCCCAGAGCAAAGGGGGGAGTCCTCCTCGATTACTCAAGCTAGGTTCCTGTGGAAAACACAGCAGGGGCTTGAATCACTGCTGTTTGACATGCATGCTCTTTTAATAAGAGTTTAGTACCACATGTAACAAAAAAACAACTTAATATCACTCTCAGAGATTAGAGGGGGTGTGGTGGATGGATGAAACAATCTGAATCCACCACCTGTGCCAAAGCTTTAGGCATAGAGGATGTAGGCCGTGTGAGGTCACCCCAGCTGGCTTGACCCTTGCTGACACTGTAGTTGGCCAGTGCCCAAACTCACCAGTGGGTTCTCACATGACTAGAGCAGCAATGTGTTTTAGTAAACCTCAGGCCCTGCAGGCAAGAGGTCCAGAGAGTGGGGAGCTCCCAGCATCACTTTGTATCCTCAAGGAAAAGATTTGAGGACACTTAACAGGCTTTTATCTGCAGATGGAAATGATTTGTTAATTATCAGGGAAGAAAACAGGATATAGTGTCTGATGAAGAGCTGAGAAGCAAAAAGTGCACATGCCCATCGACTTACAATTTTGAGGTACTTCTTGTATTTTCTTTTTGCACATCATTTCAAAGAGAAATGCTGTTTTTTCTGTATTTATCTAACAAATTATGGCGTCTAGTTACTTTGCAGAACAAGATTTTACATGCACAATGTTAAGAAGATTATACAAATGATGCATTGTTGGAGAGGCCAGGAGTAGATTACATTGAAATGCTGCATTACGAGCAAAACTAATTTAAAATGTTGATAAGTAAAGTACAGCAAGAAAGTAGTTTCATTAAATTTGAGAATACCTTGTTTACATGTCTAAAAAAAACTTTTTCAAATGTGCTTTTACCTACAAACTTTTACTATATTTTACCAAACCTATAGTTTTATTTGTTATTATTTGTTTGTATATTTACTGTTAACTTTATTCATTTTTTAAACACTTCTTTTATTTGTGTCCTTTTATTTTGTTCCAATTTTTTGCATATGCCTTTTTATGTGTATCTTTAATCTTTTGAGAAGCGCATTATATTGCATCTCTTTAAATGAATTGTGCTTTACAAAAAGATTATTATATTATAAAAAAGTTACTTAAAATACCCCAAATAAAAGTACTCATTAAGCAGACTGTATTGTTATTGTTATCCTTATGTATTACCGATGCATTCATGTATAAACAGCATTTAATGGAAATAGAAACACCCATATTAAGTACAAGTGCCTCTGATTTGTACTTGAATAAATGTATTTTCACCACTGAATGAGTCATTTTTGAGAGTAAAAATTACATAAGATTTGATGCCAGGTTAATGGCTCGTGTAAAATTACCTTTGGGTTTGAATAAGGTTTAATAATAAACTCTAAAATAAAAAGCCAAAATATAAAAGTTGACCCGTGTCTTGTGTCTGCCCACAGCGACAGAGAGAAGACTCTGGGCGGCTCTTCGGCTCGTCTACAGGTCTGGGAACGGTTTTCTACGTCTCAACAGTTGCTGGAGGACCTAACGGCAGACTCCAGATATGCCCTACAAAGTCACCGCCTATTTTTAACTTCAGTAAAACTCTTTGTAGCGCGATTGGTCAGAGCTATTGACGCAAAGCACTAATATCCGCGTGTGATTGGTCCAGACACCTGTCAGCGGATGTCAGTCAAAATGACGGGCCAATCAGAGCCCGCGTTTGACTCTTTGTTCCTCCCGTTTGGTCGGTGACGCAGAGGGTCATGTGTTGTTTGTGCTCTGGCCCGTAGAGATGTGTACAGGCGGAGAAGCGAGCGGATTGCTAACCGAGCTAGCCGGATCCTCCCGATTATAGAAACACGGCTGAGCGTGGTCATGTTGCACACGGTAGGCTTCATTTCGTGAAAAGAGCCCGCACCGGAATACCCGCCTCGCCGCTGAAAAGGCAAAGGGGCTCGTTTTTTTTTGGCGGAATAACAAAGCCGGTCTGTGAGGATTGCAAATCTGAGCCGTGCGAGTCAACGTTAGCTGGCCTAGCCGGACTCGGGAGCTCGTCTCCCAAAACAAGAATGGGGTCTAGGTCCACTCGGATTAGCTTGCTAGTAAAGTGACCTTTGATTGTACTCTCTGATGGCAAATTTCACGAATTACCAGGAAGGCAAGGCAGCGATGTTGATGGTGGAGACGCAGCAGAGGGACGTGGGGACGAAATCTGCGGCCGCCACCGCAAACGGAGACGGCTCGGTCGGGGAACCCCCTTCCCCGTTAATTAATATCGGCGGCGGCGGCGGCGGAGGAGGAGGAGGAGGCGGCTCTCGTTTCCATCAACATTTACCGCCCTCCAACCACCTCCACCATCTCCACCTCAGCCACCATCACCCGCCAAAGGATCAACAGCAGCACCATCACTACCAGCTGGCTCCGCAGCAGCAGCAGCAACAGCAACAGCAGCAACAGCAACAGCAACAGCAGCATCTTTCCGGGGAAAACATCGCTGAGTCCCCCGGCAGGAAAGCCTCCTCCTCGTCTCTCAGCCAGGTACACACGGCCGAGGACCCCGCCGCTTCCTCCTCCGCCGCTAGCAGCAGCAGCAGCAGCAGCAGCCATGTATACGCGGCTGTGAACGTCGCAAATACCTCGGATGTTGTGGACGATATACGCAAATGTGGCTATTTAAGAAAGCAAAAACACGGACACAAGAGGTTTTTCGTGCTCCGGGCGGCCAGTCACCTCGGGCCGAGCCGCCTGGAGTACTACGACAGCGAGAAGAAATTCAGGAACAGCCTGCGCTCTGCTGCCGCGGCAGTCGCCAGCGGCGGAGCGGTCGCCCCTTCTCCCCCTAAAAGGGTTATTTACCTCTACCAGTGCTTCACGGTAAACAAAAGGGCGGATTCCAAAAACAAACACCTCATTGCTCTTTATACTAAGGACGAGTACTTTGCCATTGTGGCTGAAAACGAGCAGGAGCAAGAGGACTGGTACGTAGCTGTCAGTGAGTTGATGAGTGAGGGCAAAAAAGGGCACTTGGATTCTGATGATTTAGATGATGGATACGGTACGGTCACCCCTGGTACTGTGTTTAAAGAGGTGTGGCAGGTGAATGTGAAACCTAAAGGACTGGGTCAAACTAAAAACCTCACAGGTGTTTACCGGCTATGCCTCTCTACTAAAACCATACACCTCGTAAAGTTGAACTCTGAAACCCCCTGTGTTAACCTTCAGTTGATGAATATCAGGCGCTGCGGACATTCAGAAAGCTTCTTTTTCATTGAGGTGGGTCGCTCCTCCTCCATCGGGCCCGGGGAGATATGGATGCAGGTGGATGATTCTGTCGTGGCCCAAAACATGCACGAGACCATCCTGGAGACGATGAAAGCCCTAAAAGCTTTTGCTGAGTTTCGGCCCAGGAGTAAGAGCCAATCATCGGGCTCCAACCCCATGCCATTTATCACGACACGCCGCCACCTGGGCAACCTGCCGCCAAGTCAGACCGGGCTGCAGAGGCGGTCGAGAACGGAGTCGGTTGTTGGTACGCCGCCGTCAAGTAAGAGCTCTGGGGCAAGTGGTTATCGCTTCCGCACATCCAGTGAGGGTGAGGGAACAATGAACCGGCCGTTCCGCTCCGCCACAGGAAGTCTGGTTCACCTTAACTCAGCAAGGGCCCATCATGGTCGTCAGGAGGGTGGCGGAGCCAGCAGTGGTAGTGGTGTTGCCACAGGAAACGCTGGCACAAGCACTAGCGGCGGGGGGCGCTATGTCAGAGCCATCCCGGGGTCATCGTCCACCTACCACGCCCGCTCCGCCTCTCTCCCAGTCTCCCACTTCCCCTCCACCACCAGTCCCGTGAGCGTCTCCTCCAGCAGCGGCCACGGCTCCGTCTCCGACACACTCACCCGCCCATCGAGCGCCTCAATATGTGGCTCCCCGTCTGACGGCGGCTTCAACTCTTCAGACGAATATGGCTCCAGCCCCGGTGATTTCCGGTACTTCCGGGTGAGGAGTAACACACCAGACTCCCTGGGCAACACCCCACCAATCAGAGAAGAGAACTGTCTAAATGACTACATGGCCATGGGCTGGAACCGGGAGGTCTTTGGCACCAGCGGGGGGTCTGGAAACAACAGTGGAGGTGACACGCCACGGGATGAGAGCACGTCAACAACGGAGGACGAACGCTTTTCATCATCGTCGCTGAGGAGGAGGACGCATTCTTTCTCCAGACCCGCCGGGGGTGCAACCGGCGGTTCTGGAGTGGCAGTTTACCAGAAAATGACCCAGACCAACTTTTCATTGGACGAAGGGTCAGATGTGGTGTTACCATTCGGCAGTGGGCTTCTCCGTGGCGGGCCGTCCTCCTCCTCTTCCTCGCTCCGTTCCGACTACAGTTCCTGCTCCGAGCACAGCCAGCAGAGCCGTCCCTCCACGCTCTCCCGGACGGAGGCCGGTGGTGAGCGCCCTTCCCTTCCTTCCTCCTCCTCCTCTGCCAAGGAAGACAGCGGCTACATGCCCATGATGTGTGGCGTGGCTGCGTCACCGCGGGACACCCCTCCCGACTACATGCCTATGCAACCCAGCTCCTACTCCCACCACGTCTCCCATTCCCCGCAGTTTCACAGTCCAGCTTTAGGTGCCCGTTCAGCCCACCCCCAGCTCCCGCCTCAATCCTCCACGGACTCTCACGGTTACATGATGATGCTCCCAGGGGGCAGCGGCACCTCTCCCTCCCCGGTGCAGGCCTCTCCCAGCCCCCACAGTAGCTCCAGTTTGGCAGGTGCCAGTGGGAGTGACAGTATAGCAGAGAGACCTGAGAACGGGGAATATATGGACATGTCGTACAGCAGCAGTGCGGGGCGCAAGCTCTCAAACGAAGGGAGCAGTGGGTATTATACACCTGGGACACCTGAGAGCACCCCAAAGTCTTACAGCCCATATTTCTCGCTCCCTCGCTCCTACAAGGCCCCCACCAGAGAGAGGGATGAGAAAGAGTACGGGGAGTATGTTCCTATGAGTTCTCCTGCCAAGCCAGTCTATTCATCAGTTGCCACAGCGTCAATGTCAACACCAGAGAGGAGGGTTGGAGGAGGAAGTAGCACCTCCACCCCATCTCATCCACCCCCGCCTTATGGAGCTCATCATGCGACCGCAGCAATGGCCGACAGACGCATCGTGAGGCCGAACCGCCTCCCTTTAGGCAGAAGGAGTTTCCACGGTCCACTGCGGGTTAGTGAGCCCTCCACAGCGTCTGCAGGCACCTCAACATCAGTCCCCGCCACTGGTAGCTCGTCTGAAGGGCCTTCCAGTCCCGGAGAATATATTAACATTGAGTTTGGAGATCACTACCCCCACCAACAGCAGCCCCCCGCCTACCCTCTCTCTGCCCAAGATGAAGCGCCTTCCCTGGGGTCCAGTGACCACCGTCACTCCCCTCCACAGCCCCAATCTCACCAGGACTATATGAGTGTGGAGGTAGAAGCAGACCAGCAGGACAGCGCTGGATGTCTGGGTAAGAACCAGTCACCAAGGCCCAGCCTTGTTGCCCCATGGAACCCGCCCAGCTACATCAGACCCCTGGCTAGCAATCCTGGGGCGCTGGCCTCCCCCGGAGTCCCTGCCGGAGGTCACTGGAGGTCGATGGGGGACGACTACACGGACATGACATTTAACCTCAGCAGAGGTGAGAGGACGCAAACGAGCCCCACAGCCATGCTGCAGCATCTCTGTGTAATCGAGGGACATTACGGCCATGCTTCCTCTGCCTCCCCCTCATCCATCTCCCCTCCTCTCCCCCCGTCGAGCCCAGGTAGGGCACCAACACAGCAGCTGGAGCCCAAGGTGGTTCGAGCTGACCCCCAAGGCAGGAGGAGACACAGCTCGGAGACATTCTCCTCCACCTCCTCCACTAATTCAACTCCCTCTGCAGGAGGACTCGGCCCCTCATCCTCAGCCACCCACCCAACACTTACGAACACCGCAGCCCCAAACGGGTCTTACCTAACGGAGGGTCAGGCTTCCAGATGGGCCAGCTCAGCATCTTTCGACAGTGTGTGGATGTCTGTGGAGGGTCTAGGGGACTCGCCGGCTCACCATGCTCCAGTAAGAGCCATGGAAATGAGCGCTGCCTCTGGGACCTCAGCATCCTCGTCCTCGGGGGCCGGGGCCGGTAGAATGTGCAGGAACATGTCGGTGGGCTACCAGAACGGACTGAACTACATTGCCTTGGAGCTGAGGGAGGACGGGAGTAATATGGGAGCCATGACGTCGGGAGCCGGTAGCAGCAATGGGAGCTTGGTGGTGGCGGCTGCGGCGGCGGCGGCGGCGGCAGCAACGGTGGGGACGGTGCCTCTGCCGGAGAACGGCGCCTATGCCAGTATCGACTTCACCAAATCTGATGGAGTCACCGCAACAACCAAGGGTGAGTTGACACCAGTGTGTCTCAGTGATGCTAAGTTTTGTTTTCCTGCTCTGACAGCCGTTGTTGAAAGCCTCTGTTCTACTCTCATAATCATATTTGGCAGGAAAATCTTTGACACCGGCAGCCAGCGTATGGAAAAACATTTTCTAGCTTTGTGTGTGTGTGTGTGCATGAGAACGAGCTTTCATGTGTGAGGAGTAGAAGCGAAAAAAAAAAAAAGTGTTAAGGATATTTTTTCCTCACTGAAATCCAAAATAACCCTAAGTGCTGCGTGCTATTATTAGTCACATTATATCAATTTGCAGCTCCTCTAGTGAATCTATTTTGGATCAAGTCTCTGTGATCTTGACAAGGCTGCGTTCAGGCGTGTTGAGCAGCCAGCCGTTGTCTTTTGAAGGCATCTGTCCAGGGAGCTGAAGTCTCAGCTATAACAGTGCTGGTACAGGAAGTGGCACCAATATGCGGTTCATCTTGAGGTCTGTGTGTTGTGTGCGTGTGTGTGTGTTGTGTGTGTATGTTGTGTGTGCCAGCAGACTGGTAGACGATTAGCTTGCTGAATGAACGGAGGTTTATCTGAGGTCAAGTGTGGACTGAATCACCCAAAAAAGGCCCTGACTTCCCGTCTTTGTAGCTGGTGGTGTCTCTGTGTGCCTGTCTGAGCATGTGCCGCCTGTTTTCTTTGTGTCAGCATGTACTGTAGGCAGAGTGTGCTAATGTGTGGGTGTTTGTGTGTTTAAACATCTTTTTTTTTCTTTTTTTTTTTTCTGCTGTGAGGCTGTCACTTGAGACACTTTTGTACACCTTTGAAAAAAAAAATACGGTTATTTATACCAAACATGGAAGAATCCAGCGCCAGCAGGAGCAGCTAGTATGATGGCAAAACACCATGAAACGCCTTACACTGCAGTAACCTGGCAGCAGTGTTCCTCTTCTTGAGGCTGTAGTTTGTAGGGCTTCCTCTCATTCTTGATTGAACAGCAGATCATTTTCTCAGGTAATTCATCGGCGTATTTAAACTTAAAAAAAAAAAAAATCACTTTCCCAAACAGTCCAAAACCCAAAAAGATTTAATTTGTTGTCACATGTGATGAGCAGCAAATTGCAGATACGTTTTCTTTAATATAAGAACTTAATAATCAGTTAACAGTCTTTAAGTCAGTGTTAGTTTAGTTTGGATTGTGACCACCTGTGCTTATTTAGTTTTCCCGTTTCCCCAATTTTGTCCCATGACACGCTGCAAAGTGTGTTTAATGTTTTAAGCGTCTGATGCTAGTTAATTATCAGATACATGTTAGCGCTGACACACACATCTCTAACTTGTATTCCAGACTGAGGAGCTCACTTCTGTAGCTGCTTTGTAGTTGTGATTTACAGCAGTCGCTGCCTGAACTTGTGCAGCGTCAGTCAGAAGCTTTTGGAAAGTTGTGTGGTGTTTCAAAAATCATTAGGACCTCTGTCAAACAAACGAAATCTGCATCAGCAAACAAAAAAAAAAAAACACTTCAAAGGAAACTTTCTTTGTAACGCTAAAACTCTGAGTTCAAGAACTTCCACTGAGTTGAATCTGCAGCATTGTGAGGTTTTAGGTGTGTGTGTTACATCAAAGCAATTTTACTTAATCTACTTATGTTGTGCTCTGGATTCTAGAGGTTGTTGGTTCCTGCCTTAAAACTTTTCGTAGTGTTTTAAAAAAGTCTTTGTTTATTATTAAAATGCATAGTGTCTAAAATATCCATTGTTTTGGTCAACAGTCAGAACACAAAAGTTACATTTTGAAAAACACATAAAACTATTTATCTTTGAGAGCTTAAACTTATTTTGTAGCTTTTTTACTTAATTAGCTAAACAAGTAATCAACTATTAATTAGTCACAAAGTTTTTCTGTATATGATCGAATCGAATAATGAGCTAATTGTTTTAGCATTATATATATATATATATATATATATATATATGTATATATATCTGAACACAGTCATTTCTGTATTAATATTCACAATAAGATTCTGAGTTGATGGTTGGTTTGGTTGAAATCATTGTCACACAATTAGTTTGATTTAGAGCTGCAACAATTAGGAGATTTAAACGGTTAAACAAAACGAACGAGCCGCTGTTTTGATAATCAATTAATCGTTTCGATCGAAAAAGTGCCAAATATCTCCGGCTCCAGCTTCTGAAATATCACAAATGTCTGCTTTGCTTTTGCTAAGAAGCATAAAGACATCACCCTGGGCTCTGAGAAACTGTGAATGCCATTCAAAGAGAGTAAATGATTAAGAGAAAATCATTGGCAGATTAATCAATAATGAAAATAATCATTGCAGCCTTAAATAGATTGTTTTGCTGCAATTTATCTTAATCATTTTGTGTATAATATGTCAAAAAAATAAAGAGAAATGTTTGTTTTAATTTACCAAAAACCTTTTTAAATTTTGTGTTTTAACCAACCAACCAACCAAAACCCCAAAACTGAGTCGGACAGTTAATCTGTCATCAGTACAGTTGCATCTTCACTTTCCGTCTGTCAACCAATCGATTATTGGACCAATAATTTCACCTCCAGTGTCACTGAGACTGAACTGAACTCTGAACTTTATATGTGTAAAACATAAAATAAAGCTTAGACATATTCAGCTCTGAATCATGAATTTGGACGTCGGGGAGGATCTTATCATCATGATGTGATTGCACTTAAAGTTGAGTCACAATAATATTGAGTCATCTCCCAGCACTCGCTTTAGCTCCCCATCTCTTCATCGTTCATTAACGTGCTTTACTTTCTGCAGTAATAATATAAGATAAGATAGTGTTAAAGGCAGTGATGGTGTCTGTACATGGTGATGTTGAGGCACGGGCTACAGGAAGACGTGTGTGTGCACGAGAGAAAAGGGGATATTGAGACTCGTAGCGCTGAGGTTAGGTCTGCAGTCGCTGTCGCAGACGGCGTGTGCGAGGATCAAGGGGACGAAGAGAGGATGTTTTGACTCCGTTTTCAGTCTTTCACTTCCTCTTTCATCATCTCCTTCTCCCTTTCACCCACTCGTTCTGTCTTAGATTCGCTCCTCGCCTCCCTTCCCCTCGCTTCCTCCCTGAATCGTCTCTTTTCTCGCTGCGTGTGCGTGCGTGCGTGTGTGTGTGTGCGTGTGTGCATGAGCATGAGTCAGGATTCTCTGCGAGCGCCGACTGACTCATTTGTTTATCGTGGCGCTGAACGGAGATGAAAGAGCTTGTGTATATGTGTGTGTGTGTGTATGTGTGTGTGTGTTTTAAATCTACAGTGCTGAATCTGTGCCTGCTAGCACAGGAGATCAACTGACACTCAAAGCGCTCAAGCACATCCTATTGTGTGTGTTTGTCCGTCTGTCTGTGTGTACTTTTGTTTTCAGCCGCTGCCAGCAGGTTCATTAAGCATTTCAGTGCGTGTGTGTGTGTGTGTGAGTGTGTGTGAGGTTCATGCAGTTCAAGGTAACGTTCAGAAATGTTGATTCATACCTATACTCTCTCTCACACACACACACACACACACACACACGGACTATGGGAGCATGATCAGCCTGTGCGTGCTCAGCGTGTGTCGCTGTGTGTTTACGGTCTTCGCTCTGCATCGAGGTGTGTAGGCGTGTGTGTGTGTGTGTGTGTGTGTCTTTGCACGCACTGAGTCATGGCAGGCAGCCTTTGATGTGGCGCTGTAATTGCGGCGGCGGCGGTGGCTGGGCGGCATGTCAAGGCACACAGCGGGGCCGAGAGGAAACGCATCATCATCACTCAGGAATGCAACTTCCTCTCAGCTGCGGTGTTGAACTGATAGAGGCACACCTGGATCCTTGACCTGGAGGAGGGAGGGAGGTTGAGATGAGCTTTTTCTGTCCAGCTGTCAAGGAAAGTTTGGGATGAAACGTTGCTCTGGAAATAAATATTAAATAAAGCTTGAATTGGGTGTGTTTACATCAGCTGGCGTTCAGGAAATTACCTCACCTCTTAAAACTGGAAAAACAAGGGGAATATATGTACAAACAATATGAGCACATGGTGAAAATCACCTTTACATTGAGGCTGACAGTTCATTCTTCATCTTTGAAACATTAGTGTAAATTTAAGGGCTGCAGCTAATAATTGTTTTCACTATTTCTGTGATTAATCGATGAGTTGTATTGTCTATAAATGGTCATAACGTACTGAAAAAGGCCTTATTGCACTTTCATAGACCCCAAACTGGTGTATTCAGAGTCCCTGTTTTATCCATCCAGCTGTGCAAAACCCAAATATATTCAGTTCACTCACATGCAAAGCTGAAACTCTGGGATTTTTGCTTAAAAATCGACTGGAATAATGAGTCAATTATCGTCATAGCTGCTGATTAATTTTCTTTCCATCATATTGACTAATTGTTTTGGCTCTAAAGGTTCAGCATGTTAATTAACAGTATTTATTAGTGTTGTGAATGCGATTTATTTCCTTATTTTTCTGTTCAGCTTGTGACCGCTGCTAACTGCTAACTGCTAACATTTACGCTGACCCATAAATGTTGTAAACTGATGAATTTCTTTACTGTTACGATGCAGAATTGAAGGGATTTTCATGAGTGTTTCTGTGAATGAATGGCTGAAACAATAAATTGATTAATCGATTAGTTCACAGCAGTAATGTTTTTAAAGTTAAAGGATGTTTCTCCTGCTTCAGTCATCAATGTTCCATCGTTATCGTTAAGATAATATGTGCGCATTATTTCGCCTCCATATTGTTACGAGGTGGGATTTTTAAATGGGCCATGAGTTGGAAGAAGTTGGGAACCGTCAACAGAAAATCAGTCAATACATTTGATAAGTGATTAGACATTTAAATCATTTAAAAAAGGAAACATGATGAACTTTATTGCCTTTCCTGCTTCTCAAAATGACTTTCTTACACTCAGAACAAGCGATTGAGAGATTAAATGTAACTGACTATAACAATGTAATCACTCGTTTCAGTCCAGCTGTGATCATTAATAAAATCAGATATTTGCAGGAACAAAGACATTCGGCTGTTTGCTGAGCTACAGGTGGTCGTTCCCTTTCACCAGGCGAATTTGGGAGGGGAAAAGTAAAAAAGTAAAAAAAAAAATAAAATAAAAAAGTCTTTAATTTGGGGATTTCTCTGTTTTCACTCGTTTTGAAAGAGTCCAGCTGAGAAAGTGTGAGTAACAGTTTGGAAAGGCGCCACGTCTCTATGTAGATGCACATTTATGGTGTGTGTGTGTGTGTGTGTAATGTCTGTCTGCAGCAGGCTTTTCTTATCATAGAGACAGTGACTAGTCAGTGACTCAGACGCTGATGTCTGCTCTGTGTTGTGTTTGTGCAGAGCTTCTTGCGTCGATGCCAGAGCACCCTCTCAGACTTTCCCTGCGCCCGCAGACATGTTTCATGCTGAAGTGATAGAAGAGGTTTCCCGTATTGTAAACGCCTCTGACACAAACATTTTGGCCGCGGAGCAGAATACCGCTATCTGTAGCTTTTAATGTGTCCAAACTATGGATAAAACACCTTGTTAAAGCTGCTTCTTTTTTGTATACTTGAGTCGCTCTTATGCTCCTACTTGATGAAAGGATTAGTCCTTCAAAAGAAAACTAATCATCAACAATACTGATGATCAATACATTTTTTTTTAGCCAAGATTCCATAAACTGTTTCCAGCTTTTGGAAAGTGAAGATTTGCTGTTTTTCTCTGCTTCAAATCAGCGCAAACTCAAAGAAAACAAGCAATTTGAAGATGTCACATCTACAATTTATAGACCCAAATGATTTAATCAAGAAAGTAATTAGTAGATTTATTGATAATGAAAGTAATCGAAACAGGAGGATGATGTTACTGTGATGTTTTCATTTTGAAACAGTGTTTTAAGACGAAAACGAGTGTTACGACCACACCTGAAAATCTCATGACCGTTCACCTACACTGGGCGGGCATGTGCCGGCGTAAACAGGAAGCAGATTGTCTACTCTGCAGTTGGTTAGCTGCGGAAAATACAACGAACAAGGACCAACCAAGGCAGTTGTAGTGTTAAAATGCAGAATTTAACTGCACAACAGCCGCTAGCAAAGACAGCAAGGTCAGTAGCGTTTCCAAAAATCTCAAAGGTTTTTAGGGGCTGGAAAACTTCAACAAAAGAGGTGTTTTTAGGACTAAAACGTAGTAGTGTGAACGCAGCCTAAGACTCTTCTGGTCAGGTGGATGTAACCTGGGTCAGGAGAGGAAGTTGTGGAGTTAAACTGTACAGCAGGAAGGAGGTTTTTTAGATGTAAGTGACAGCGGTGGGGAACCCCACCCCCCACCCCACCCCACCCCACCCCCATGTCCCGGCCAAGTGGATATGAGGTGGTAAAGGGTTAGGCAGAGTGTGAGGCAGGGTTATCAGGCAGAGAGTGAAGACGGTACGAGGCTGCCCATTCCTCTCTCTCGTTCCCACCTCCGTGACCAGGCCCTTCTATATTTACAGGTCTATTTCCAGACTGACATGAATTTATGGGCCGATCGGTGGCATGCGCTGCTCGTAACAGGACCCCCCTTTCTGCTCTGCTCTGCGTGTGTGTGTGTGTGTGTGTGTGTGTGTTGCATATAGAGGTCCCTCTCACTCTTAAATAGCCAGATATGTACGCCCACAGATGTTAGAATTATTAACCGTCGTGCATGCACACAAAGCAATTTTTTGATTTTGAGCAGGCCATTCTGAGCGTCACAGGAGAGTATTTGTGGCTCTCTGAAAGCCCCAAAGAGGCTGAGCTTTTGCCTGCAATGCCCATTTCACTGTCCGTATTAGCAAATAAATAATCTTAAAATAACCCGTGCCGTTCGATGAGCGCCTTAATTCTTACCACTGACGTGGTAAGATGTGCTGTTAGCTGGGTGGCCGCCCGTATGCAATTCTACTTCGAATGTGATTCTGGTTAATACGTATGAAATGCGCTTTGTGTTTTTTTTGTCACACTCATTATACTTGTGTCGTTTTTAGTTGAAAAATTTTCCTCTTCCCCTGTCTGTACCTCCTTTTTTTGGGAAAGTTAGTAATATAGTTTTGGTGGATGCCTGAACCTACTCTACTCACCGCGTGATATTCTACGGCGTCTTCTTTTGTAGCAAATACTGGAATAGGAGAAAATAGGGTTGCGAGTAGGAGTGACTGAACCCACAGCCAATCCTGGTTGGGAGGGTCCATATTTTTTGTCTCCACCCCGCAGGTATGTTATGACCGTGGAACTCTCAGTTGCGTAGTTTCTTTTAGGGTCCCAGCAAGTAGAGAAACGTTCTACTTTTGAGACCAAATCACTTCCCAATGGACAGCCCTCTCAAGCAAGGGAGAGATCCATGGCAGAATTAGTCCATACTCTGTTCTTGCTCTTCTTGCCCTCATGGTAGGGGTGAAACCGCGTTGGCAGTATGTGGGACTCACTGGAAGGCACGGACTTGGACCCGGTGTAGGAGTTTATGATTAGAAGTGGATTTAAAGTTGTTATTCCAAAAAGTCCTGTTTTTTTAATGATGAACGTGCACAAGCGGAGAGCACGCCATCATGAGTGTAAATAGTAAGCACTTACTAAGAAAGGATGGTTATTCCCTCTGTACAGAGGGTTCCCTGAGAAGACATTTCAACGCACAAAAGGGTTTCCTGCTTGACGAATAATCAGTGTGAAGGATGATATGTTATGAACGCAACAGTAAAACTGCGGAACTGGAAACAAAATCCTTCCATATTGAAGAATCTGTATCGTCTTTAATACACAAGGTTGTGTAGGCCAGGGGTTTAGCTCATTGTTATATCTTGAGCGTGGGAGTGAGCTGTCAAGGTGGGCTTTACGGAATCTTTGAAGATTTTGCATTTTACTGTGAAACACACGCAGGACGAAATTAGGAGTATGGCCGAATGATGTCTTAAAACTGTGATATGAAGAAAGGAGTTTCAAGAGCTTTAGGTCAAGAGTTGCTTGAAATCTGCAGGGTTACGAGCGAGACAGAGACGCTGGAGCACAAATAGAGGTAATAGGACTCTGGTTACTATCCTAAATGGAAGCAATAATGATCATTAAAAATCCCTTGGATAGTGGACAAAAACCACTAGGAATCGATGTTGATCTCGTGGAGGAAGCACATCACTCAAGATTGTGGTCAACGGTTTCCCTTGTTTTCCACACAGAATTAATGAGCTGCTGTGTCTGTAGTGTCAGTAAGTTGAGTATAAATGAGGTGTAACCTTAAGGTCATGGGATAATAATGTGTGTGGTGTGTGTTTGTTGTGTGGTGTGTGTGTGCGTGTGTGCGTGGGCATGTGTGCGTAGTAGGAGGGAAGGTAACGTGGGTCTGTGTGTGTGCTGTGTGTGTATGTAGTAAGTACTGCGGGGAGGGATTAGAAAAGGTTTGGCATTGTTCATAGTGTTCATCAATGGGTCTTGGGGTTCTGTGTGGAGCCCTGCAAGGGTCAGGGGAGAAAGTGTGGCTGGTGGGTCGTGGTATGAGATGGGTCCGTGTGAGCTCTGCTGGGAGACAGTGCGCTTAGGTTGTGCGTCAGCAGTCTGGTGTTTTTTTTTTTGTCTGGGTGGATGGAAAATGAGTGATGCACTGCAAACGACACGTAAAAGACATATGACGAAGAAGCCGAGAGCCAACAAACAAATATGCGGACACAAGCCTAGTCTGAAAATGGAGCAGCTGCCACTATTGTTTGTGAGTGATCATACCTAGGATATCCTCACGTGCACATGAACCAACTCCCGCTGACTCCATCATTGCGTTTACGCTTACTCAGACTCCTGTTCCAGCGTTTTTCCTCTGTTCAAAACCCGTCTCCTTCCCCTCTTCTTCCACTTCTCAGCATACCCTTTTTCCATCTTTCTTTTTCCATCAATTTGCTTACAAGGCAGCATTTGCTCGTGCACCTTACGCTACGCGTAGCGCTGCTCTTTATGTTTCGGGCTCTGAGTAAAGACTGAATGGCTTGAGCAGCTGTGCTGTCCTACCGATGATGCAGGTGGGAGAGGAATGTAGAACTTCAAAGTATAAACCGAGTGGAGACCAAAGAATGGCAGGTGTTCGCTGAAGGAGACTGCAAAGCTATGCTGATGTCGGAATGACGTCTCATAAAATCATGTTCAACAATCTTTCGATTTCTGAAGAAACATTGGTCCATTTTTTTACGTCTCATTATGATTATTGAGGTTAGGTCTTGATGTCTTCTGGCGGGAAAGGCACCATGCACATGGCCAGAGAGATGCAGGAGAGGAGGAGGGGAGGGACCTGGCCTCATCCGTCCCCGCGCCTGCTTGCTTTGTGGGAGACCTTAGAGGAGGAGAGGCGGGTATCACACGTGGTTGCCTGTTGCTCCGTATGAATGAGCACATTTGTTAGATCTGCAATTCAGGCTCGGTTCCTTGGGCTGCTTGTATTGTGTTTATGGGCACGTTGAAAAGGGTTAATTCTGGTTGAGAGCACATGGACAGTGGGTGAGAGGGATGGGGAGAGGGTGTTTATGTGATTTGATT